>NC_057741.1:31500201-31543234 GCF_004010195.1 Chiloscyllium plagiosum | reverse complement strand
AAGATGTTGTGAAACTTGAAAGGGTTCAGAAAAGATTTACAAGGATGTTGCCAGGGTTGGAGAATTTAAGCTATAGGGAGAGGCTGAACAGGCTGGGGCTGTTTTCCCTGGAGCGTCGGAAGCTGAGGGGTGACTTTATAGAGGTTTACAAAATTATGAGGGTAATGGATAGGGTAAATAGGCAAAGTCTTTTCCCTGGGGTTGGAGTGTCCAGAACTAGAGGGCATAGGTTTAGGGTGAGAGGGGAAAGACATAAAAGAGACCTGTGGGACAACCTTTTCACACAGAGGGTGGTATGTGTATGGAATGAGATGCCAGAGGAAGTGATGGAGGCTGGTACAATTGCAACATTTAAGAGGCATTTGGATGGGTATATGAATAGGAAGGGTTTGGGGGAATGTGGGCCAGGTGCTGGCAGGTGGGTCTAGATTGGTTTGGGATATCTGATCGGCATGGATGGGTTGGACTGAAGGGTATGTTTCCATGCTGTACATCTCTATGACTCTGTGGTGAATCAGCTGATTATTATTACATCATGCCTGCTTCCCACTTCATTTCTAAGTCAATAATGCAATGTAAATCGATCTATTGATTCAATGCAAAACTGGTTTCCATTATTGGCTATGAATCATTCAATTCAGCTAGTTGCTTTACTACAGTCTAACAATCACCACATGCTCTATTAGGTAACACAGTTGTCAGCTGAAATAGAAAACAGAAGATGCATGAATCACACAGCAGGCCAGCTAAAGACAAAAAGTTTCAAATGTGCATGTCAGAACCTCCAACGGAACTGAAAATGTTATTCCTAGTATATTAGATCTATTTTAGAACATGAGATTCCATGGATGTGTGAGAAAAGACAAGATATTTAGAATCTTAGATGTACAGCATGGAAACAGACCATTCAGTGCAACTTGTCCATGTGACTAGATACCCTAAATTAACTTAGTCCCATTTGCCAGCACATATTCTTCAAAGCTCTTCCTATTCATATACCCATCCAGATGCCTTTTAAATGTGGTAATTGTACCAGCCTCCACCACTTCCTCTGGCAGCTCATTCCATACACGCACCACCTTCTGCGTGAAAAAATTGCCTCTTAGGTCTTTTTAAATCTTTCCCCCCTCTCACCCTAAACATATGCCCTCTAGTTCTGGACTCTCCCACCCCAGGGAAAATATCTTGTCTATTTATCCTATCCATGCCCATCATGATTTTATAAACCTCTATAAGGTCACCCTTCAGCATCCAATGCTCCAAGAAAAATAGCCCAGCTTATTCTGCCTCTCCCTATAGCTCAACCCTCCAACCCTGGCTTCTTCTAGTTTTTTTAAAACTTTTTTTTCACTGTCATTTGGACCTACACAATTGAGCTCCAATTGTGTAGGTCCAAAGTATTTTGAGAGCCAATACTTCACCCTTCACTTGCCCATTGTAACAAAACACTATTACAAAACAAAGAGTAAATGACCAAACAGCTCTTCATCCCCTGTCTTCTGTAAACCATCAGAAAAACCATCAAAAACAGACATGTACAAATCATTACGTGGAAAGAGCCTGAATTAAGGAATAGCCTGAAATAAGGAATTTTCACACCTGCGTGTTTAGTCTGTGACATTGCTTGAAATTTCTGTCATTGGTAATACCAACCCCAATAGTATAAGCTCAGGAAGGATCACTCGACCCAAAATGTTAACTGGTTTCTTTCCACAGGTGCTGCCAGACCTGCTGAGCTTTTCCAGCAATCTCTATTTTTGCTTCCAACAGTGTAAGCACCATACCCATCTATCGAACAGCACAATAAATCATTTTTTGGAAATTAATGATCTAATATTGTAATGTCAATGAGGAATTTTTTTAAAAATGTTTAATTGAGGAGCACTACATTAATAATGAGGAATGTACTTATTATAAAGGAGTTTTATATATATCCTGTTATTCATGATCTTACAGGTGAAGAATGCAGTCCAGAATAACCTGATCCCATCGTTACCTCGATCTCCGACCTGTGTGGAAACATTGCGAGTTTACATTATAATACCAGAACTCATTGCTGTCCTGGGAGAGTCAAGGGACTCAGCAACGCTGCTTGAATCTTTAAGCAGATCCATTCTCTCACTTGAAGACAGTTATTTTAAAATTCTTGGTGAGTTTTAATATTTAAACATAATTGAAAACACAGCTGGTCATAATTAAAGGAAAATAATTCAAAAATAACATGTTCTTCTACAGTTCCTCTACGACAGTGTGTTATGGACCAGGCCAGACCCCCTCAAAACATTTCAAGGAAGTGGCCCAGACCCTAACTTTGCTGATTGTTTTAAGCAGGTGTAATGTGGTTATTCCAGGAGGGATGCAGTTGGTTAAACCACTTAGTTGATTACTGAATGAAACACAAACAAGAGAACAGAATACCAAATAACTTAACCTATCCAGAAACCAACAGATTATCCCAATTTACTGATGCTTTTCCAAACACTTGCAACAATCCCCATAAACATCCCTCGACACAAAAGGTAGAATCAAACATGCGGTCTTGCAGGAGAGAAGTCAAAGAGAGAGGATCAGCATAGACCTGCTTCTTTGGATCTAGCAGCTTCAAACTGCCTGACTGCTTTCAGTAAATAGCCAGATGGTCAAAAACCAAATCAAACCAGAGAAAAGCTGAGCTGGGAGAACTGGCCACTCTCCCCTTTCATTGTATTTAAACCTAAAAGCCTTTTGCCTGAGGCAGTATCTATTAGCTGTAATTAAATTGGCCCTAAAAGCCTTTGGCTCGGACTTTTCGGAATCTGTACTTTTTAGACTTTTCTGAAAAAAAAGCCAATGATACCATAACATTTAATGTAGGAGCAGCATCATCGCAGTAGCTCCAAAGAAACACAATTGGTTGTAAAGTGTTTGAAGATATTTGGAGCTGGTAAACCGTGCAATGTAAATGCAGTATCTTGGATGACAATGATTGGACAGGATGCTGAGGCAGTAATACATCTCCTGGTCAGAGATTCTACATTAAGATGATCTCCATTGAAGATCAAACAGCTGATCCAGAGCTCCCTGGAGGAAAGTATCAGCAAATTAGCATGACTGTTAGAAGGATGGCACCCACTGTTCTATCTCTAAAGCTCATCATCCTGTTCATTATGATCAGTGACCAAGTAGGAGGCTGTGTTTTATTTTACATGAATATTTCCGTGCTGTTTCTTGACAGAACGTTGGTGGTGTACGATGCCTTATTATTTCTTCTTGCGCCTTGTGAGGATGTATCAGAAAGAATCACATCGCCTTCTTCAACTCACAATGACAGGTGCCTCACAATGCAATCCCCAACTACACAATTCACTAAAAATCTTACAAACACTCTACCAGGTCAGTGCAAATTTCAGTTTTTTCTGGTTACTCCTCCACTTTTAGCGGGCCTGTTCCCTTTCTCTGGGACTCACCTCTTTGCCATGTACCATCGAAACTTCAGAGTCCTGAGAACCTTCCTGTACAATTACTTTTGTTAATTTTTCACCTCTATTGTGAAACAGGGTGGGCTGTTTTAACTTGGAGGATAGTGAATCTGCGGAATTCTTTACCACCTGAGGGCTGTCGAGACCGGGTCATTAAACGTATTCATGGCTGAGATAGACAGTGAGGGAATCAAGAGGTCTGGTGGGAAAAGTCAGGAAAGTGGAGTTGAAGATCATCAGGTCATCCATGATCTCATCGAATGAAGGGTTAAATGTTCTACTTCTGCTCCTGTGTCTTATGGTGTTCTATGTAAAGTGTCCTTTTTCAAATCTAACTATGGCTGTTGACATTAATAGCATTACTACTGTTGATTTCCCACCCCCATCAACATTTTGGGGTTACCATCGACCAACAGCTGAAGTGGACCAGCTGTGTAAATATTGTGATCACAAGAATAGGTGAAAGGCTGGAAATTCACCTCTTGATTCTTCAAAGCCTGCTCACTCATCTACAAAGCACAAATTAGGAGTGTGATGCAATACACTCCACTTGCCTAGATGAATGCAGCTCCAACAAAACTCAAGAAGTTCGACACCGTCCAGGGCAGAGCAGCCCACTCAACTGACACCCTATCCAACATCTTCAAGACCCTCTCCCTCCACTATCAATATAGTGGCAAAAGTGTGTACCATGGAGGAGATGCACTGCAACAATACACCGATTCTCCTTCAAACATTCCAAACATTTGACCTCTACCATCTAGAAGGAAAAGGGTGCAGACACGTGGAAGTACCACCACTTGAAAGTTCTGCTACAAGCTGCACATCATCTTGACCTGAAACTATATCACTATTTCTGCATTGTTCCTTCAAAGTCCCAGAACTCCCTCCCTCACAGCAGTGTGGGTGTACCTTTGCCACACAGAATAGACCATCATCTTCCCTCTGACAATTAGAGATGGGAAACAAATGCAACTCACATCATGTGAATGAATTGTAATGTAAATGTGGAAATAAACCAAAATTGTTGTATGTGGAATGCTACAGTCAGGATTGAGAAATGTAGAACCTGCGAGAATAACGTATGAATTTGCCTATTGGTTACATGATACAATCAAGACAGGCTTGATAACTAGTTGTAGACAAGCAGGAGGCTGGAAGAACACAACAAGCCAGGCAGCATCAGGAGGTGGAGAATTCAATGTTTTGGGTATAATCCTTTGGGAATGGAAGTGGGGATAGGGGGAACTGCAGATAAAGGAGAGGGTTTTGGGTGGGAAGAGGGATGGAGTGGTGAGGTAGTGATGGTGAATACAGGTGGTGGGTAAGACCTGATTGGCAGGGAGGAATGAATCCGGTTGGTAGCTGGAAGGAGGGGTTGTTAGAAGGGAGGAGGCGGGGCTGGAAAGGGAGTCGGGGGATGGGTGAGAAGGTTATTGGAAATTGGAGAACTCCATGATGAACCTTCTGGGCTGTAGGCTGCCCAGGCGGAAGATAAGGTGTTGTTCCTCCAATTCACAGTCTGATTCACTATGGCAACGGGGGACACCCAGAATGGACATGTCGGAGAGGGAATGGAAAGGGGAATTGTAATGAATGGTGACTGGGACATCAGGCTAGCCCTTACGGCTCAGCGAAGCGTTCCTTAAATTTACATTTGGTCTCATTGATGTGGCGAAGACTTTTTTATCTGAAGCTCCCCCTATCCCCACCCCCAATCCTGAAGGTTTATACCCAAAACGTCAACTTCTCCACCTCCCAATGCTGCCTGGCTCACTGTGTTCTTCCAGCCTCCTGCTGGGTTTGGATTCCAGCATCTACAGTTTTTTTTGTTTCTGATAACTAATTATGGCAAACAGCGCCCATTGATTCCTCTAATGATACAATAGAAAAAAATCCCCGGAGTTAAAGGACTTGTACAACTGTAGGTCCAAATAGGTAGAATTTAGTGGCCACTTCCTTGGTGAGTTTGGTAGGCGGGTGTGTGTGTGAAGGACAGGGGCATATCTACCCACCCAGACAAAAGTTAAGGCTCTTAACAAGCAGTTAATGCCCACTGATGACCTTTATCCACCACCACTGGTATTCACCTAACAATGCATCGATGATTTGATTTGCAAGAAGACAGAAAGCAAACTTTGGTTTGTTTGCTCACCCCCTCCTGATGTGGGGGCAGTTGGTTACTTCTCTTTTCTCCGCGTTGACGTGAGGAAAGGGAATTCCACTGAGAGTGAGCACCTGTCTTTTCTGTCGATCCTTCCTTCCCATTTCCATTGCGCGACTTCCATCTGCCACCGTTCACCTGCACCTGAATCCATGGTGATCCTGGTCATTGGGTGGGTGTGGTAACAGCAGCAGTCACTGGTTTGCCAGTGGTATCACCCTAAACACAATCAGCTGGCCACCTCTGATTGACCAGCCACTCTTGTTGGGCTGACTGTCCTCTCCCAGGGTGTTTGATCTCAGGAAAGGGCCATCATTGACTGGTTCAGTGACTAAAAACACAATACCGGAGTCTCACCAGCTCCCAGCCAGCAGGAGGAACTCTCTTAAACCCATTAAATACTGCCCCTAAATGCTTATGCACTAAATCACAAAATGTTAATTTGTGTTTAATTATATTGGCGGTAGGTAAACTTGTGCAGACATCACACAATTCAGGAGAGAAATTTCTGCATTCCAGTTATGAAAGTGATTAAAGATTCTTTAACGGTAAGTGGACACCTCCATCCCGTGATTGAATTAGAAAATCAAATTCCTACAGTTCAATTTGAAGGCTCTTGAACCATTTTAAAAGTAAGGCTCAGCAGCTTTAATGTTCATATAAAATGGTCATTGCTAAGCAGGTTTAGGACAAGTCCTAAACAACGAACCTCTACCATTGGGACCACAGTACAAGCCACTTATATATTTGGTGCATATTACCAAGGAGTACCATCTGTGCAGACTAAGGTGGTATACCTATCCATGGCCCTTTGTAAATATCCATCAGTTGTGTTGGAAGAACTTGCAGGCTGGCAATCAACTTGTTGCATGTTTGACTGTGTTAAGTTCACCATCATGGGTTTGGAGGGATATGGGCCGGGTGCTGGCAGGTGGGACTAGATTGGGTTGGGATATCTGGTCGGCATGGACGGATTGGACCAAAGGCTCTGTTTCCATGCTGTACATCTCTATGACTCTATGGCCAACAAGCTGTTGCGTGGGACTTGAACTCAAAGCTTCTGTCCCAGAAGTAGGAGCATTACTCCCGCACAACAAGAGCTCCTCATAAGTGGTGGCATTGCCACCTTTGTTCTCAGCAAGAGGAGGCTGTTGCTTAATTGGTTCTAGGGATTTGCATTAGCTAAAAGCAAATACAGTTAACGCTCACATTTTATCTGCATTTGATATAAAATTTGACAGTATGAACACCAAGCAATATTTGGAAAATAATGCTCACTTCTACTTACTTACATGTTATTGATTTCAGGCTTTTGCTGCGCAATGCTTCCCCAAAGCTCCTCCAGCAGTGATGGATCCGTTCATAAATGATGTATGTATTTTGTGAGAAATATCAGTCAAATATGCTGAAAGCCAATGGGCAATTAATTATCTTTGACTAATAATACAACATTGTGCAATTTGCACATTTATTTCTTTGGTTTCCTTGGCAACAATAGCTTCAGTTCCCTTTGCTCTAATTTCAGGATTCATATGTTTTCGGAGTATAACTTGTAGTTTTAGGAATTGAAGTTTTAACTGATAAGTGAGGATAACCTGTTTTTTTGAAAATAGTCCATAATAAGTGTGCCATTCCTGGCCACCATGGTAGAGATGAGATGTCTACTGTGATCCCAAAGAGATTCAAGTGGTCCCAATATAACATTAAAAAAAGGGTAAACAGGAATAGTTTCAAAGCATCTGTAGTATTATTGCTTTAAGAGCTGGATACGACAATGAGCCTAGGACCAGGAAGAAACCATTTGACTGAGTACCTTGTATCGTGAGGTCGAAGTGTGTTAGAGTCAGGATACGTAGATAGTTATCTGCTCCTGCAAACTGTGGTCTGAGCTGTTTAATACATCTGTATGATCCTTTTAAATAGACTGAATCCACGCTACTTAATCTGTAACCCTTGACACAATAAATATGACAGTCTCCAATTTTAAACTGGTTATTTGATCTGAAAATTATATGGAGTTAATTGAGACATCCCAAATATGGCAGTTGCCATGGGGATAAATGGAAGCAGTCTTTTGTTTTGGATTTAGATCTGTGTTTGTCTCATTGTAGTGGTCAGTTAGCACGGAAGGCTGTGAACAGGTTGTAGTACATCAGCCAGCAGCCACAGTAAAAAGCACTGAGGTTATTAGGAAACAGAAGTGTTCCTGTGTTTGAGTTATTAAACAGAAACTGCAAGTGGTGCCCGATCATGAAATAGAAAGTTCAAATTCATGAAGAATTAACACTGTCATTTCTGAGAGAAAGTGAGGACTGCAGATGCTGGAGATCGGAGTCGAAAAGTGTGGCGCTGGAAAAACACAGCAAGTCAGGCAGCATCCAAGGAGCAGGAGAGTCGATGTTTCGGGCATAAGCTGTTCATCAGGAATGCCTGATTGTCATTTCTGCCTAGTAAAGTTAGTCGAAGGGATTGGCAGTGGAACTCACAGAGCGAACTTTCAAAGTCTAAGTTCCAAACAGAATTAAAGAAAATCAAAGTGAATGGAAATTATATGTGAACTCTTGGATGGAACTAAAACAGAATGGGAATTCTGTTCAGATCTTTGGACTTAAAAAATAATTTACTAAATATGGTGTCCAGTTAGTAAGACTTGGTTTGTTTAAATCTTGTACAGTGAGCATTTTGTTTAAAACATGAAACCACCTGGCATTATCAGTCTAACTTGGTGGCAGTGAGTGGAATAGGTGGTGTTTGGACTCTTGAGCCCAGAGCTTGTCTGCTCCATCCACTTTTTTCCTTTTTCTTCTCTTTGTTTTATTTTCTCTTTACTTTCTAATTTTACTACTTATAAAGATCAGCGACATTGGTGGCATCCACATCAGCAGTGAGGTGGGTCCAGAGTGAACCTGTGGCGGAGGTATGTTCTTGGCAGAGGCAAGCTTATTTTGATTTTGTTACATGTATCTTGTTACAAAATACAGTGAAAAGTGTTATCTAGTGTTGCCACTCTCCAGCGCCATCTTAAAACACAAAAACAAACCAAAACATAGAATATAATGGCGAAAAAATGAAAAAAGAAAGTAAGTGTCCAACCTCATAGTCCGTAAGTGTTGCAAACATTCTTAAGCAGGCAGCCCAGACCATAACTTTGCAATTTGTTTCGGTAAGTATACAGTGAAAATTACCCAGAGTAAGTTAGCTAGGTTGATGACTAGATTTTAAAATAGACTAACAGTTATTCACAAAATTACACAATGAAACCCAAAGAACAGAATAAAGAACCCCTACAGAATGCAGCCTATCCAAACTAGACTTAATTATGCTGTTCTGAATATACACAACAGTCCCAATAAGCAAACTCCCTTTAAAAACCAGTATAAATGGAACACATGGTTACAGGTTGAAGTTGAAGGGCAGAAAGAGAGAGAGAGAGAGAGAGAGAGTTTCCACACAGCTCCCTGTTGAACTCCTCACCAGTTCAAGACTGAACTAAACTGCTCAGCTAGAGAGCAGACCACTCCCCTTTCTTTATACATGTCAACTCTAAAACATGACCAGTTTGCCCTGAAGTCTCATCTGTTTACATATAAACAAAAGGCCTCTCAAAATCTTTTTCATCTCTGTACCAGACCAGACTGATTGGAGCCCGGCCTGGTTTATTACCCCTCTGAAAAGAAATCAAGGACAGAGTATCCTTGAGCCAAGGAACAGCTTTTAGAAAAAAAAGGACTAGCTTTGTGACACTGCTTCTCCACTGACATCCTATGTGGCCCTCACCAATTCAGGCACCACTGATGCCATTGGGTACCGCACTGGCCCAAACTCTACTCCATCGCCATGAATCTGCTTCAGGCGCACCTTGCCGATGCAGCCACAGTTGATGCCTCCGTGTATTGTACTCAGCCTTAGCCTGCCTTCATTGCTGTGTCCATGAATCTGCAGAGAGCACAGGTACCACCGGGAACCCAAATTCTCCTCTGCAGCATCAATGAGTCGGCCCGTGGACTGCCTCAACAATGCAGCAGTCCAAACGCATTGCTCCACAAGCCTGCAGTGCAGGGCCACATTCCAGCCCGCGCTGGGGAGCCCACTCCAGCCTGCTGATGCCATTGCCGTGACCGAGCTCTTCACCAAGAGGTAAGCCAATTGAAAGAGAACAGGAATAATAATGGGAGAAGGCTGAGGGGTGACCTTATGGAGGTTTATAAAACCATGAGGGGCATGCACAGGGTAAATAAACAAGTCTTTTCCCTGGGGTGGGGGAGTCCAGAACTAGCAGGCATAGGTTTAGAGTTGGAGGGGAAAGATATAAAAGAAACCTAAGGAGCAACTTTCTCACAGAGGGTGGTGTGTGTATGGAATGAGCTATCAGAGAAAGTGGTAGAGGTTGATACAATTACAGCGTTTAAAAGGCATCTGGATGGGTCTATGAATAGGAAGGATATGGGCCAAGTGCAGGCAAATGGGACTAGATTAAGATTGGATGTTTGATCGGCATGCATGTGTTGGACCAAAGGGTCTATTTCCGTGCTGTACATCTCTGATTCTGAGGCGAGGGGATGAAAAGGATTACCAGCAATGGCAGTGGAGTCAAGTTTGGGCCCAGTCCAGGACCTGGTAGCATCAATGGTGGCTGCATCGGTGAGGTCGGACCACCATGCGGACTCAGGTCAGCAACAGCACGGTTGAGTTTGGACCTGGTGCAGATCTAGGTGGCTTTGGCGAGGTTGGCCCAGAAGACAGAATTGAGTTGGGCCCAATATGGGATCTGGCAGTATCAGTATTGGTGCCTGTGGAATTGCAAGGTCAGCCCAGTGAGGACTCACGATGGCGTCAGTGGAGGAGAGGTGGTGCGGAAGAACAGCAACACGGTTCCAGCTGCGGTGATGTAGCAAAGGGACTCGAGGCACCCCAACGTCTTTATGCTGGTGACTGTTTCAGCACTGGGATGGTGGAGTGCCTGAATCCAGGCCCATAGCGAAGCACTTAATAAGAAGGACTGTAAAATTCATCATCTCTTTATTTTCTGCCTTTACATCTGGCATTTTGGTTTATTTTTCTGTGTTTCAAGATGGCACTGGAGAGTGGTAATACTATACAACATTTTTTTCACTGTATTTGTAACAAAATACGTGTGACAGTAAATCAATCAAATCAAATATTCTTATCGCTTTCCTTGAGATCACACACAAAGTACTAGAATTCCTTTGCTAAGTCTTTTCTTCCATTTAAAGTGTCTTTGGAAACCAACCTCTTTGCTCAAGTTTTCAGCTATCCAGAAATTTCTTATGGGACTTGCTGTCAAATTTTATCTGACAATCCCTCATGTGAAGTACCTTTTCCAATGTGAACACCATGATAGGTTATTCTGGGGTCTGAAAGAGTTATTGCTGAGGGGAGTGCCATTAACACCATCCACAGTAATGACTTGAGGTAACAGCTTAGGATCTTGGAAAAGTGAGACCTCACATCATGTCCTGTTCAAAGTCTGTAACAATGTTTATTATAGCAATGAAACCTGCAATCCATCAACAATGTGTCATAAACATTATATTAACTATAATACCACCCTCTTGTTAAAAGAGGAAGTCATTTTCTGTATCACATTAAATCAAACAGGCCCCTACACTTAAAGAAAATGATGGCAATATTCTTCATCATAAAGAGTGTAGTGAGCTGGCTTGCCCATACAATTGTATAGAAATCTAAATTGTTATTGTAAAATGGCAGATTTTAGAGAGGCAATGTATATTGTTCCAGAATGAGGATATGTTTGTAATTTTGGTAACAAAGGGATACAACCTACTGCTCGAGCCAAGATGATCTTTCAAATTGATCATATGCTTTCTCCACAGGCAATGAGAGGCTGTTATATGCCTTTTAAACCAGAATATGAACAGTTTAAACAATATCTCTCAGTACTCTGCAAGGTAGGCTCTCTCCGATTCATGCTTGTCTTTGTGAATAATGATCATTTTGTTTCATGGTTTCTCACCATTTTATGTAGCAGTTGTGGACCAAGAGAACTGAGAAGAGCTGGTCTCAGGCCACACTGACACACATTGTGAGGAGATTTGGCTGTTCCCCTGATTTGATCTCTATTGGGATGTACTTGTCCCTGTCTGTCCAGTGAGCCAGCTTAATGGAAGAGCAGGCTTGCAAAGGCAAGTTACCTCATCCAGCTCTCATTCCTTTATAACCTTGGTTTCTTCCACTTTCTGATTATGCTTCCGTCTTCTGCATTTACGTTTCTGAAATGTTGATTTGAATTCTCAACAGTCCCTTTTTTTTCTAATACAATTTATTTTGGGAAGGTGAGACTGTTGAGCTTATTCCCAGTTCCCTGAAACAAACTTACTCGAAGAATCTTTGCATTTCTACATGGAATTTTAGTTACTCAGCAAAATATGGCTTTTCTGGAAGTGTTTGCACAGTTATCTTTTCAGTCTGCCCATAGATTTTGCAATATTCCTGCAGCGAAGTGGACTGTTCAGAAAGCTGTGACAGTGCCCCTCAGGTGGAGGTCCGAGACTAGCACATTGTAAATGAAGTGACTGGAATAGTAAAAGAGCATCAATGGAAAGTCTGACAGGAGGGGATACAGGAAGAGGAAATTAAATCATTATTTTCCAGAAATATCTATGTAAATATGCTAAACTAGTTTTGATTACTATATTGAACAGATCAAAGAAGAATTAATTCCATATCGCTGCATCTTTGATATGGAAACAAAGCTTAAATTATGGAAAATGGAATCCCAGATGCTGCAGAAAGTAGGTACTTATGTTTTGAAGAAGTACATCCAAAATATTTGATCCCTGAATACAAACAATTCAGATTGTGGAGTACTGTATAAATACAGTACATTAATAATACTACTAGCTATTTAGTTGTATCTAAAGGAACAGAGGAGCAATTCAGGGACTTTCAGTCACATTGCACACTAAAAGAGAGTTCATAATGCCCACTGATGTAAACCTGGTCCATGCCGACCAGATATCCCAACCCAATCTAATTCCACCTGCCAGCATCCGGTCCATATCCCTTCAAACCCTTCCTATTCATACACCCATTCAGGTGCCTTTTAAATGTTGCAATTGTACCAGCCTCCACCACTTCCTCTGGCAGCCCATTCCATACACATACCACCCTCTGCGTGAAAAAGTTGCCCCTCAGGTCTCTTTTATATTTTGCCCTTCTCACCTTAAACCTATGCCCTCTAGTTCTGGACTCCCCGACCCCAGGGAAAAGACTTTGTCTATTTATCCTATTCATGCCCCTCATGATTTTGTAAACTTCTATAAGGTCACCCCTCATCTCCACATTCCAGGGAAAACAGCCCCAGCCTATTCAACCTCTCCGTATAGCTCAAATCCTCCAACCCTGGCAACATCTTTGTAAATCTTTTCTGAACCCTTTCAAGTTTCACAACATCTTTCCGATAGGGAGGAGACCAGAATTATACGCAATATTCCAACAGTGGCCTAACCAATGTCCTTTACAGCTGCAACATGGCCTCCTAATGCCTGTACTCAGTACTCTGATCAATAAAAGAAAGTATACCAAACGCCTTCTTCACTATCCTATCTACGTGCGACTCCACTTTCAAGGAGCTATGAATCTGCACTCCAAGGTCTTTTTGTTCAGCCACACTTCCTAGGGCCTTACCATTAAGTGTATATGTCCTGCTAAGATTTGCTTTCCCAAAATGCAGCACCTCGCATTTATCTGAATTAAACTCCGTCTGCCACTCCTCAGCCCATTGGCCCATCTGGTCAAGATCCTGTTGTAATCTGAGGCAACCTTCTTTGCTATCCACTACACCTCCAATTTTAGTGTCATCTGCAAACTTACTAACTATACCTCTTATGCTCACATCCAAATCATTTACGTAAATGATGAAAAGTAGTGGATCCAGCATTGATCCTTGTGGCACTCCACTGGTCACAGGCCTCCAGTCTGAAAAACAATCCTCCACCACCACCTTATACCTTTGAGACAATTCTGTATCTAAGTGGCTACTTCTCCCTGTATTCCATGAGACCTAACCTTTCTCACCAGTCTCCCATGGGGAACTTTGTCGAACGCCTTACTGAAATCCTTATAGATCACGTCTACTGCTTTGCCCTCATCAATCCTCTTTGTTACTTCTTCAAAAAACTTAATCAAGTTTGTGAGACATGATTTTCCACATACAAGGCCATGTTGACTATCCCTAATCAGTCCTTGCCTTTCCAAATACATGTGCATCCTGTCCCTCAGTATTCCCTCCAACAACTTGTGCACCATCAACATCAGGCTCACTGGTGTATATTCCCTGGCTTGTCCTTACCACCTTTCTTAAACAGTGGTGCACGTTAGCCAACCTCCAGTCTTCTGGCACCTCACCTGTAACTATCAATGATACAAGTATCTCAGCAAGAGGCCCAGCAATCACTTGCCTAGCTTCTCACAGTTATACATCTGATCAGGTGCTGGGGATTTATCCACTTTTATGTGTTTCAAGGCACCTAGCACTTCCTCCTCTGTAATATGGACATTTTTCAAGATGTCATCATCCATTTCCCTACATTCTATATCTTCCATGTCCTTTTCCACAGTAAATACTAATGCAAAATACTCCTGTGGCTCCACACAAAGGCCACCTTGCTGATCTTTTGAGAGGCTCTATTCTCTCCCTAGTTACCCTTTTGTCCCTAATGTATTTGTAAATACCCTTTGGATTCTCCTTAATTCTATTTGCCAAAGCTATCTCATCTCCCTTCTTGCCTCCTGATTTCCTTCTTAAGTATATTCCTGCTGCCTTTATACTCTTATAAGGATTCACTCGATCTATCCTGTCTATACCTTACATATGCTTCCTTCTTTTTCTTAACCAAACCCTTAATTTCTTTAGTCATCCAGCATTCCCTATACCTACCAGCCTTTCCTTTCACCCTGATAGGAATAAACTGTCTCTGGACTCTCGTTATCTCATTTCTGAAGGCTTCCCATTTTCCAGCTGTCCCTTTACTTGCAAACATCTGCCCCCAATCAGTTTTTGAGAGTTCTTGCTTAATACCATCAAAATTGGCCTTTCTCTAATTTAGGACTTCAACTTTTAGATCTGATCTATCCTTTTCCAACACTATTTTAAAACTAATATGGTCACTGGCCCCAAAGTGCTCCCCCACTGACACCTCAGTCACCTGCCCTGACTTATTTTCCAAGATTAGGTCACATTTTGCATCTTCTTTAGTAGGTATATCCACATCCTGAATCAGAAAATTGTCTTGTACACACTTAACAAATTCCTCTCCATCTAAACCTTTAACACTATGGCAGTCCCAGTCAATGTTTGGAAAAATTAAAATCCCCTACCATAACCACCCTATTATTCTTGCAGATAACTGAGGTCTCCTTACAAATTTGTGTCTCAATTTCTATAATACAATCTCAGTAAGGTGATCACCCCTTTCTTATTTCTCAGTTCCACCCAAATAACTTACCTGGATGTATTTCCGGGAATATCCTCCCTCAGCATAGCTATAATGCTATCCCTTATCAAAATCGCCACTCCCCCTCCTCTCTTGCCTCCCTTTCTGTCCTTCCTGTAGCATTTGTATCCTGGACGATTAAGCTGCCAGTCATGCCCATCCCTGAGCCATGTTTCTGTAATTGCTATGATATCCCAGTCCCATGCTCCTAACCGTGCCCAGAGTTCATCTGCCTTCCCTGTTAGGCACTTTGCATTGAAATAAATGCAGTTTAATTTATCAGTCCTACCTTGTTCTCTGCTTTGTCCCTGCCTGCCCTGTCTGTTTGACTCGCTTCTGTTCTCAACTGTATCAGTGTCAGATTGATCTCTTTCCTCACTATCCCCCTGGGTCCCCCCCCCCTCCACACCTTACTAGTTTAAATCCTCCCGAGCAGCTGTATCAAATCTCCTGCCAGTATATTAGTCCCCTTCCAATTTAGGTGCAATCCGTCCTTCTTGTACAAGTCACTTCTACCCCAAAAGAGATTCCATTGATCCAAAAATGTGAATCCTTCTCACATATACCAGCTCCTCAGCCATGCATTCATCTGCTCTATCCTCCTACTCCTCCTGCCCTCACTAGCTCATATCACTGGGAGTAATGCAGATATTACTGCTCTCGAGGATCTCCTTTTTAACCTCCTGCCTAACTCCCTCGATAATCTCCCATCAGAATCTCAACCTTTTCCCTTCCTATATCGTTGGTTCCAATGTGTACAATGATCTCCTGATGGTCCCTCTCCCCATTGAGAACATTCAGCAACCTCTCTGAGACATTCTTGATCCTGGCACCAGGAAAGCAACACACCATTCTGATTTTTCATTGTTGGCCACAGAAACATCTGTCTATACTTCAGTCAAGAGAGTCCCCAAACACAATCGATCTCTTGGAATTGCATGTACCCCTCATTGTATTAGAGCCAGTCTCAATTCCAGAAATTTGGCTGTTCACGCTACATTCCCCAGAGAATCTCATTACCCCCTACAGCATTCCCAAAACAGCATACTTTTTGAAATGGGGATAGCCACAGAAGACTCCTGCACTACCTGCCTACCTCTCTTTCCTTTCCAAGAGTTAACCCATCTATGCGATTGTATCTGCGACTTTTCTCCCTCCTGATAACTGCCATCCATCACATCCCCTTGCTCTTGTAAATTCCTCATTGCCTCTCACTGTCTGTCCAACTGATCCATTCGATCTGATAGGATTTGCAACCAACGGCATTTATTGCAAATATAATCCTCAGTAAAACGTAAACTCTCCCTAAACTCCCACCTCCAACAAGAAGAGCATATCACTTTACTAAAGGGTTCTTTCAATCTGCAGACCGAGAAAATAGCTCTATCTTATTCCTCAACAAAACACTGCTCCAGGTTAAATTAATACCTTTGGCTTATATTTTTAAGTTTAATCAAGAGATATAAATTAACAAAACATATAATCAAGAAAGAACCAACTCTACTCACTACTGTAGACATACTGTAAGGCCCACATAAAATATTACAATCAACTGTCTTCATACACAATGGAAAGGAAACTGTGTGACTCATTCACTGGTAGAGTACATGGTCCCATAGGACAAAACCATCTCTTTCCCATTAGAGAGTGTTAAAAATCACACAACACCAGATTATAGTCCCACAGGTTTATTTGGAAGCTTTAACTTTTGCAGCACTGCTTCTTCGTCAGGTAGTTGTGGAGCATAATGTATATTAGTCTATGATGAATTAGCTCAGTTGGCTCAATGGCTGGTTTGTAATGTAGAGCAATGTCAACAGTGTAGGTTCAATTCCTGTGTTGGTCCTGAGGTCACCACCAGGTGTTTTCTCTCTTTCTTCCTGTGTGCACTTGTAAAGTGGAACTTACATGTGAAATAATTTATTTCAGCAAGCCTTTATATCTGAGCCAATATTATCGCTAGAGGTTTCCAGAGATGCAGTTCTCCGAGATGTCCTGGACAATTTAAGGTCCCAAGGAACAGGGGATCAATATGTTGCATTCCAGGTATAGACTGCTACAGTTCATTGAATGACTAGGATTCATTTTCACTTGTGACTTTTTTTTGCATCTGACCACAACTAGTCAAGATGACATGAAAGTAGTTTTCAATATTAGCATTGCACGCAAAGTCAAAAACTGTAATTTTAGATTCCATTTCAAAATAATTTCAATCACTGCTTTGAGAGAACTTATTTCACTTTAGGAAACATAAGTTGAATTGCTTTGCAGAGATGATTTTCTGCAGAACAGACCAAAGAGTTGGAAGTTATTTTCGATACTAGTGTGTAGGATGAGCAGGATCCCCGTCCGCAGGTTTCCCTTATTTAGTAATCCTTAAAAAAAAGTCTCACATACAGAATAAAACCATTTTCTCATTAGAAAGCATGCAATAAGGATATATTATGTTTCTGGTTGAAAAATCCTCTTTTTATTTGCTGCCTTCCCCCTTCGAGATGACCATTTTCCATTTGTTGTTCATATCCCAAACTCCTCACTCTCTCACTATCACCGCTTCACTAGATTCCCTCACTCTTGCTTGCTTTTCCCACCTCTCAATCCCATGGAGCTGTACCATATTTATCCTTTTTCCCACATGGATTTGGCTCTGTTTGGAAATGATCAATCTTTCCTATATTTTATGCCCACAACACCATCCCTGACACTCAGTGCTTACAAAGGTTGAAGTCTTTGTAGTTGTAATAAAGAAGACACTCATCGTGTGTCCTGTTTCTTTATCCCCTGCAACTTAATTCCTGCTGTAACAACCTCCATGTTCTAGATCAGATTTGAGATCGAGCTCTTGCTGAATATGGCTTCACTTTAGTCTGGTGTTGGCAATTCCCTGGCCTTTAAGACAAAGGGGCAAGCCCAGGCTTTCCTGTTTTTGGCCTATTTCTCCTTTTAAAGTCATTCACAGGATGTGGCTGTTGCAGGCTATAGACCGGCAGTCATAGTCCCCACTTACAACATTCTCTAATGTGCAGTGCCATTGGGGGATCAATTAACATGCCTGTAGTGCCTTATTGGCTCTTGGTTGTGCTCCCCTGATGGAGAGAGTATTTGTTAGTGGGAACTAAGCTAGATCAACAAGCATATTTGGTTGATCGTAAACTCACAACACCTCTGAAATGTGGAAGAATCTCCAGACTTTGTGGGTGTCATGATGGCCCAGTGGTTAACACAGCTGCTTCTCAGTGCCAGTGGCCGAGATTCGATTACACTCTTGGGTAATTGTCTGTGTGGAGTTTGCACATTCTCCCTGTGTCTATATGGGTTTCCTCCGGTACTCTGTTTTCCCCCCACAGTTCAAGGATGTCCAGGTTAGGTGGATTAGCCATAGGAAATGCAGGGTTACAGGGATATGGAGAGTGGGATGCTCTTTGGATGGTCACTGTGGACTTGATGGACTGAATGACCTAATTGTGTTTGAGGAGCAAAGCCTAGATCTAAGTCATGCAGTGAGACCCTTACAATGAATGAATGAAACCATGGGTGTCATGCAGGATCAAAGACCCCAGGGCTGGAAATTCACCCCATCTCACCCAATACCACCACACTGCCATAACCCCCACCTTGGGCAGTGGCTGGTGCTGATAACTGATGGACAAGAGGATTAAAGGTTAAGCAAGGGATAAGTGAGAATGTGGAAAAATCAGATCAACCACAATCTTGCTTGACAATGGGGCAAGGCTGTGGGGGCCTTCTCTTGTGCCTGATTTTTGTGTGTATAATGTACCAAGGCCCAGCCAAAGCATCGTCACTGGAGACAAATAAGTGAGGCCAGGTTAGTGTGTGTGTTGTGTGTGTCACCTTTCTGGGTCCCTCATTTCAGGCACACAGTGCCTGTCGATGAGAAGGTACACCTCAACAATGAGTCAAACCTTACAGTTTGCCATGAAGCTTTTATGGAGGCACATGCAAGCTGTGCATATCTCATTTATATCCCTCACCCACTGCTGAATTCCAGTCGGCTGAGTTGTAATTGACATTTTTGTCAGCCTGTTAATGAACCTAACTGGCATCCTGCTCCCAATGGGCCCTTCCTGCCCTGGATTTAATTGTGTGGATAGGTTTCCTGACATTGGCAATCTAATGCAAGAACTTATATCCAATTTCTCCCAGTCCACTCCATCCCTCTAATAGGATGACCTAGTAGGCTCCACTAAATTTTACCCAAAGGGACATCAAAAGATACACTAGTCAATATTTCAGTTGGCATTAATGTTTTAATCTTGATTTCTGCCAGTACAGGTTGAATTTACAGGGGAAGTCAGTTTTGGTTATGGGGTGACGCAGACATTCTTCACCCTTCTTGGTCGAGAACTACATAGCAATGGGCGGATATTTCAGCAATACGAAGAATCAGGGCTACTTTGGTTTCCCAGCCGGGTAAGGCTTGTTGTAGTGTGTGATTTGTAAAAATAGCCATCAGAAATTTCAGAATACTTTTATCACTACTTTTGTACTCCCATACCCAGGAAAAGTGGATTTTGTAGCTATGGCGTCAAGGTGCAATATGTGGACATCTATTCAGACTTATTAAAGGGATGTTGCTCTGACCATATTCCTGTTGGTAATTCAAGTGTCTTGTTTCCTGCAAGTACCTGAGCTATGGTGTTTTAGAGAGTTTTTACACAACAGAAAGAGGCCCATCAGCACATCTTGTCGAAACCATCAAAAATCCATCAATACTAATCTCCTTTTATGTAGAACTTGGCCTGAAACCTTATAGGCTGTAGCATTTCAAGTGTTCATCTGAATAGTTCTTCAATGCCATGACAGCTCCCATCTCTTGAGCTCTTTATGGGGAATCTCACACTCCGAAGACCATGAATCACAATATGCATGATATTGTGAATAGGTTGATTACTCATTGGAACATCATCCCGAACTCATGTTGAGATTTTTCAGTAAACCCACCTGGCAGGTGAGGCCACCATCTGAGAGCACACAATTTGGGAATGTTTCTCGTGGTGTCAACTGAAATTGGTTTTGCTGTCAGAAATGTTACAGAGACTTTTTATGCAAGAATTGTGCAATTTCTTTATGTTCAAAATATGCAATAGGAACCAGAGATGGATGATGTATTTTATCTGCTGGGAATTCTCTGCCGATTTGTTGTGTCCAATGGTTTTATTTGCAATTTTCACTTCCCATTGGCTTTGTACAAAAAGCTGCTTCACGTGCCGCCAACATTGGACGATCTGAAGGAACTCTCGCCAACAGAAGGAAAGTGAGTGAATTCCAAACTTCTCTTGCTTTAATCCACCAAATTATCTCAACCTTAAACTTGAGCCATTGTCTTATGAGGAAAGGTTAAGCAGGTTAGGCTTATACACTTTAGAGATTTGAAAAATGAATGGTTATTTTGCTGAAAGATGTAAGATTCTGCGAGGGCTTGACAGGGGCACTACTGGGAGGATGTTTCCACTCATTGGGGAATCTAGAACCAGGGCACAATTTAGAATTAATGAATCTCCCACTTAAGACTGAAATTAAAGGAATTTCTTCTCTGAGGGTCATTAGTTTGCACAGGAGTTGGTTAGCTCAGTTAGATGGTGGGTTCTTTGTGATGCAGATACCTACAACACATATTCAATTCCTGCTCTAGCTCAGTTTACCATGAAGGACTCACTTTTTCTCAACCTCACCCTCTGATTACACTCACCACCAGTCACCCTCTGTCTAATGAGAGAGCAGCTTTATGGTCCAGTAGAACAATGACAATTTTACTTTTAGTCTTCTGAATTTTCTTCCACAGAGAGTGGGAAGGGTTGGATCATTTGAATATATTCAAGACTGAGTTAGACAAATTTTTGTTCTGCAACAAAGTCAGGGTTTATGGGGACAGGCATGAAACTGGAATTAAGGCCACAAACCATGATGTTATTGTGTAGGAGAGAGATTATAGAGCAAGCTCAGTGAGCTGAATGACCTACTCCTGCTTGCTGATCTTACTGCTGACATTTCTGTAAAATGGACCTTGCATCCTTGTCTCAAATTCACAACAGAAAATATAACTGCCTGTTCTTCAGATTTTTACAATGTCTTGGCACAAGTTAGCCATAAGTACTCTGTTTTAAGTCTGTTTTGATGAGCACTTTCTGATCAATGGATATTAACCACTTTACAATTAACTACATAATCTAAATAAATTATGCTTTGAAACTGGCAATACAATGTCAATTTCAATTTCAGTGTGCCTTTTTCCTGTTAATACAGATCACTCCAGGGATGTCCTTGACTATGAGTATGATGATATTGAAGAGACATTTTATCTGGATTTTACTGTAAGTTTACTCCTGTGCTACATCACTAATCAGTTCATTTTGAAATTGACTGAAAATAGAAAGGCAACAAAACAACCTAGAGGGATCAGGGAAATAGGACTAGTACACTCAGAAGCATCAAAATGCAAGCAGTGCACATACTGGCCAAGAAGGCTCAATAGCGGGCTTCAGGTCTGCAGGCACCTGCCTTGATTCCCCAGGTATCTAGCCCATATTGGAAGGTACGTTTCACCCACATGCCAGGAGTGGTTTTGAGGCAAGTATTGGGCCAGGGAATGGGAAAAGATTGCAGCTGGTTCTACAAGATTTTTCTTAAAACAATTATCTAACAGGACACTGCCCTTCTTTGAATAACACCCATGGAATATTTAATATCTTCCTCCTTTCCACCAAGATCCACAAAGACGACTGCCCTTAAGTGGCCCATTCTTTCAGTTGATTCCTGTCCTCACAGAGCTTATTTATTTTTAGCTTATATCCCCACATCTTGCATCTTCCCTCCTCGATCAGTAACTCTTTGAATGCCATCCTTCATATCAACAGCCTCTGGTTTCCCGGCCCTAGCCATCCTCATTTCACCTTTTCATTTATCTGACAACTTAGATCCTCCCAAGTTAAAGGTGTTGCTAAGCGCACCTGCACGTATCCTCACTCAGCCTGCCTTTCTGTAGGGGATATGAAGCATTCCTTGTTCCTGTTCTACTCATTACCATCTTCACCAGTCTTTCCTGGTGTATTGATGACAATATCGAAAGCAAGTCCTGCCCTCACCCTGAACTGGAGATTTTCATCACGTTTGCTATCAGTATCCTTTTCTGTACTCCATTGCCAACTCTTCCTTGACTTCTCATTTCGGTTCTGAGAGATGGACCTTGAGCATATTCCCTCATACCTAGTATCCTACAAAAATTCTATTCCATTCTGCAAGATGCTGTGATCTTTGTCATAACTGTTCTGACAAGACTTCCATATTAGCATTCCCAGCATATTCCGTTTGCCTCAGTCAAGGATTTTCCCTCCTATCTTTGTGTTCAGTGTGGTTAACAGGCCCTTTGACATGTCCACTCTATCACACATTTCTGTTGTTGCCTGTTCTCTTCTGTTCCCTTGCAGAATCACAATGATGTTCCTCAGTGGTGTTACCATCTACACCACTGACCTCCAGATTCAATGCACATTCCCCTGTCACTTCCACCATCCTGAGCATGAAGCCACCACTAAACATATCTTCCATCTCCTCACTTCTAACCTTCTGAAAAGGCCTGTTCCTTCATGAGACCCTTGTCCACTCCCCAGTCACAGTTCTGAACCATTCTCCATCTAGAAGCTACCAGGGCGCTTGAGCACTTCCTACAATTCCTGCTTAAATTTCAGATTTCCATCTTTGCTGTGCTCTACCTTTGGTATCATATACAGCTAATGAGATGGTCAAAAGAAGTTAAAACTGATGACTGGCCTCATGGAAACACCTTTACACAAGTTACTCAGGAGAATGTTGGGAGAGAGCAGTGAGCTCTTGATATCCCAGTTACTGCTTGGCTATTTCACTTACTGATGAAATTTTCTTTTATAGTGACCATTCTTCAAGTCTTTTCCCACTCCTTTTAATCCTGCCTCCTTTTTCTGAGCCTAATCAATTGCCACACCTCTCAGAAATAGGCTGGGCCACTATGTGAAATATGCCTGACTCAGTGGTGAGGTTGGGACAATACGTTTATCTCACACTCACTCGCTTGGCAGAGTGTGAGCGGACAGAATCCAATTTGAAACAACAATGATCTCACCAGTCTGCCAAAGAGATGGTGAGAGACCAGCACTGTGTTCCAGGGATGGCTGGACAAATCTAACTCCAAGGAGAAAGTGAGGACTGCAGATGCTGGCGATCAGAGCTGGAAATGTGTTGCTGGAAAAGTGCAGCAGGTCAGACAGCATCCAAGGAGCAGGAGAATCGACGTTTCGGGCATGAGCCCTTCTACAGGACTCATGCCCGATACGTCGATTCTCCTGCTCCTTGGATGCTGCCTGACCTGCTGCGCTTTTCCAGCAACACATTTTCAGCTCAAATCTAACTCCAATCAGGCCTTTGCAAGCCCACTAGTGTGTCTTTGCCCCGAGTTAAGACCCCTGGGTTGGAAGGCCTGCCTGAAACGAGCTGCCGACTATAGAATCATAGACCTTTACAGTATGAAAGGGGGCTATTCAAACTATTATGTCTATACTGGCTCTCAAAAGAGCTACCCAACTAGTCCCATTTTCCAGCTCTATCTTCATAAATTAATCACTTTCAAATATTGAAACTGCTTTGACACCTCGTGGTTCTCCACTGTGGAATCTGCCTTTACCATTGTCTTGGGTAACTTATTCCAAATCGTAACAACTGAGTCGAGGAGTTTCTCCATATCTCACTCCTAGCTGTCTTGCTGACTATCTTGAAATTGTGACCAATCAGAGCAGATAGCTGCTGCTGGAAGAGAGCCCATGATCGTGGAGGACCCAGAGAAGTCACTCCCTGGAGGGGCAAAGTATGTCCAGGGCAAGGGTGGGCTCTTACCCATACATGATGTCCAGCCCCTCAGTTGAGCACTGATTGCATTTCACTCCTTCCAAAATAGATATACTGCCTGTAGAGGTTGACCTGTCAGGTTTTAACAGATGCCAGTAGGCCGCTGTCCAGCTGGATTGATCCCAATGACAGCAAGCTGAAGTCCTTAAGTAGTTCTTAATTGAGGCTCAACTGGTGGTGGGATGGGACTCAGAGCCTTTCCCTCCTAGACCTAAATCCTGAAGAGGCAGGAAGGTGACAGGGTCTGGTCTTACACCACCCTAATTAATTAAGTAGCCCTCCCAATTCCAAGCTCACGACATCCTGGAGGACAATACTCTGAGCAAGAGTTAATCAAATTCATAAGAAAATAAAAAATCATTAAAGTTGATGCAGTTTGAATGTACTTTGAATATTGTTTAAAAAATACGAAGGCCAGGACCAAAAGAAAATGTATCCCTTTTTTCTATGTGCAGATTCCCGTAGAAACAGCTGATGGGATGACAGTTAGGAAGGAACTAATACCTAATGGTAACAACACACCAGTTCAAAAGCATAATAGGTAAAAAAACCTTCATTAATGTAACCTTTGTTGAATTGATTTGCTTCTTAATCAGTTACACTTACAATTGTGCAGTCACAGCACTTGCATTAATTTCCACATAATGTAGGACCATGGATACCCAACAGTGTTTCCAACCTGTTCTCATTTTGTAAGATCTCTCTATTCCCATCCAATTGCTTCACCAGGAGTAGCATTAGCCAGTAGCTGTATTCTGACCGAAGTGGCTGGACACATTTACCATTAACAAGGTGGCACGGTGGCACAGTGGTTAGCACTGCTGCCTCACAGCGCCAGAGACCCGGGTTCAATTCCCGCCTCAGGCGACTGACTGTGTGGAGTTTGCACGTTCTCCCCGTGTCTGCGTGGGTTTCCTCCGGGTGCTCCGGTTTCCTCCCACAGTCCAAAGATGTGCAGGGCCGGGTGAATTGGCCATGCTAAATTGCCCGTAGTGTTAGGTAAGGGGTAAATGTAGGGGGATGGGTGGGTTTCGCTTCGGCGGGGCATTGTGGACTTGTTGGGCCGAAGGGCCTGTTTCCACACTGTAATCTAATCTAATCTAATCTAATCTAATCTAATCTAAACATCTATGACCCCTCTCTCTCTCTCACTTGCAGGAGCCAGTAGTCTAGTGGTATTATTGCTTGACTGTTAATTCAGATGTTTTGGTGGTCTTGGTTCAAATTCTGCCACAACAGATGGTGGAAATTGAATTCAGTTAAAAAAAAGTCTGAAATTAAGAGTCTATGATGACAGTGAAGCCATTTGTCAATCACTGGGGAAAAAAACGGTGTGGTTCACTAATGTCCTTTATGGAAGGAAACTGCCGTCCTTACCTGGTCTGGTCTACATATAACTCCAGACCCACAGCAATGTGGTCAACCCTTAACTGTCCTCTGGGAGATAGGGTTGGGCACTAAATGCTGGCCGAGTCAGCGACACCCACATCCCGTGAAGATATCAATAGTCTTGATAGCACAGATTCCCAGAGACTTACTGTCTGACTTTGTTAAACAATCTGGTGGGCTCTGAACACTGAAACAGCAGGGTATTGTCCAATTCTCAGTTTGTCACTCTTCTTGTCTTCAGCATTCTGTCCTTGCTAATTGTATAAAGCAGCACAGTCTCTATTCTCAAAACTCTGCTGCAGAACCAGAGATCTGCAAACTGAAATTTGTTCCATTCAGAGAGAATGCACACATTCCCAGTCCATGGAACTGCCAAACAGGGAAAACACAATCACATTGCTTTTTATTTAGCATGCATGGTAGAAGCTATAAAAGTGGAACTAATTTGAGTGATTAAAAGCTAGCAAACATGCAAATTACAGAGTTCAATGAAAGCATACATTGGGACATGTAAAACAAATATCAAGCAAATTTATTTTGTAAATGCTTTTAAAATCAGGTTTTTTTTAATTTCATAAGTGCATGTGCAGAATGAAAACAATTGGAGGTGAGCATGCAGACTTGGAAATGATCAGTAGATCATTGGTGTCAGCCAACATTTCTTGTTTCATTTTAGCCTTTGCTTCTTAGCCACTTATCTCCATGACAACCACAGGTCACATGGACATTTCTTGGAACCTAATGATGTCATAATTAGGAAGCCAATATAAATAATTTAAAAAACCCAGTCTAAATTATTCTTTAAAGAGACATCCCGCTGACACCTGCAACAGCGCAATTGTGCATGCTCGCTAATCCAGAAACACTTGCATGGAGCAGGGGTGACTGAGGATGGGGGAAGTGAAGGAATTAGGATATGGCAGGGGGAAGTGAGGACATAGGGGACTGGAAGTTAGGATGTTGGGGAACTGAGGATGCGGAGGGATTGAGGATGCAGCAAGTAAGGATGGAGAAGGGGGAAATGAAGTGGGAGAAGCAAGGGGAAGTGAGGAGAGGAACAATGAGAATGCAGGAAGTGGGAGAATGAGTATGGGGACGGGAGCAAGGATAGGGAAGGGGGGAAGTGAGGAAGGGAGTGAAGCATGGCAGGGTGAGCATGGGGAATGGGGGGTGGTTTTGAGTGATGATGGAAAAGGGTAGGGTGAGGATGGGGGTGGTGTGGAGTGAGGAAGGGGAGGGACTACAGAAGCCACAGGAGGATGGAGTGAGAATGTGGCATCCCTTTCTGCACCCCTCCCCCATCTTCCTCTTCTCCTCTTCCCTCCCCTTGCCTCACCCATCGAACGCCTGGACCACGTACCCCTGAAACCAATTTAAGAGGCATGTACCGGTGTCAGCAAACACAGTTCAATCTCAGTCAAAGAAAATACAGGCTTTTTCAACATGAGTCATTGCACTTTCCACAACTATACAGAGCATTAGTGAAGCCACACCAAAAATCCCATGTACTGTTGCAGTTTTCTTTTCTTACCTTCATGGGAAGCAGTTCACTGTGGATTCACTAGACTGATTCACAGGATGAAGCAACTACCTTATGAAAATACATTGAGGAGATGGTGTCTGTGTGATTGGGATTTTGAAGAATGAGAGGTGATCTTATTGAAACGTAAAGGATTTTGAAGGGCCTCCAAAGGAGTGTAGATGGTGACAGAAGTTTTCCCTCGGGGAATCTAAAGCTAGGGGGCAGTGTTGAAAATTAGGAGTCTCCCATTGAAGATGGAAATGAGAAGAAATTTCTTCTCTTAGTATTATTAACCTTTGGAATTATCTTCCAGAGAAGACAGTGAGTTGTTCAAGACTGAGTTAGACTTTTGTTCTACAAAGGAGTCCAGGGCATGTAGGACAGGCAGGAAAGTGGAATTAGAGCCACAATCAGATCAGCCATGATCTTAATGAATGGTGGAACAGGCTTGATGGGCTGTGTGGCCTATTCCTTTTCCTATTTCATATGATCCTAAGTGATGGATGGGAAACTTCTATAAGATTTTGATAACCTTTGCATCTGGTAGATATGATATATGGATAAATGGAGATTGAACTGTATTCCCTTGAGTTTAAAGGTTGAGGGCTTATATGCAAATTATTCATTTCCTAAATCTATTTTATTTTAAAATAGAAAACAGTTTGTTGATGCCTATGTGGATTATAAGCTTAACACATCTGTAGAGCAAGAATTTGAAGCCTTTTCACGAGGTTTCAGGAGCCGTTATTCACTGCCAGTTGTGGACACATTCCTACCTGAAGAACTAAGGGATGTTATCCAGGGGAACACCAAGTACGAGTGGGAGCTGCTGGAACAGGTATGGCACTTGTATTTAACTTTATTTGTTGTATGTGCATGTGTGTGTGTGACAAATAAATAGTTTCTAAAGTCCAAAACACACACATTCTTCATCATGATCACCGGATACTTTTAACCTACACCATCCAGTGGGGATTGTACTGGTCACTCAATTTCAGTGGAAAGTACAACTGGGTGGGAGTGTAACGGAAGAAAGTCATTTACCTCAAATCTGTTCCACCATGTAATTAGATCATGGTTCATCCAGTGGCCCTCTCCCTTTTAAGCAACTCTGACCCACATCCCTCGATAAACTTACCTAACATACATCCATTGATTTCAGTCTTAATTTTCAATGAGCCCTACATTCAATATCCTTATTTGGGGTACGGTACAGTTTGCCAGTTGTACGTAAATCTTGTTCTTGACTTTTAACCCTGAATAACATTTCAAACACCCTGTTCAAAATCCCTTACTCAAGAAAATTAAGATCCCCTTAAAAATTTTAAAGATCTCAACTCACCCCTCAACTACCTAAAGATATGAGATAACAGATCAATCTCTATTAATCTCTATTTTGTTCTTACAGAATGCAATTTATGGTGGATATGCACGAACTGATGCAACAGTCAGGAATTTTTGGGAAGTGTTTGAAAACCTGTCTGAGGATATGAAGAAGCAATTTCTTGGTAAATATGTTCATTGTGTTTTAATAAAACGGACTTGTGTCCCATCATGGTTCATTACAAAGTCATACCAATACTAATGAGAGAGAATCTAATTTTCTTCCCTTGATGTTCAATGGCATTTCTATCTTTGAATCCCCCAATATCAACATCATAGGGTTTATCATTGTTCAGAAATTTAACTGGACCAGCCATTTAAATACTGTGGGCAGAACAGCAGGGCAGAGGTGGGAATTCTGAGCTGAGTAGCTTCTCTCATCGCCTAAAAGGAAAAACTCAGGAATGTAATGAAATTCTCCCCAGTTGCCTAGAGAACTATAGCCCCAACAACATTTCAGATGCTGAACACCATTCAAGACAATGCAACAGGTTTGATCAGCACCCCATCCTCTAGCTTAAATACTCATTCCCTTTGCAGCCAGTATACACTGGTAGTACTGTACATCATCTATGAGATACTCTGCAGCAATTTGACAAAGCTTCTTTGACAATAGTTTCATGATCTCTAACACCTGGAAGAACAAGGAGTGCTTGCACATGAGGAGATTACCAAGTGCAGTTATGCGCCATCGTGAATTGAAAAGATATCCCTGTTCTCACTGGGTCAAAATCCTGCAAGTCGCTTCCAATACTATCACATGGATCCCACTGGTTCAAGGAGGCAGCTGAAATTGGCCTTCCTATCTGCCATCCTTTTGTAAGGGCGAAGTGAGTATAAAAATTTGAACAGAGTGAGTAGTTAGGGTCTGGAATGCACAGCCATGGAAAAGTGGTGGAGGCAGGTTCAATTGAGGCATTCAAGAGGGTATTGGATGATTTATGTGGATAAAAAATAATGTGCAAGGATATGGGGAAAAAGCAAGCAATTACCTTGTGCCGATGATGAACATTTAATGAGATGGTGCAGGCATGATGAGCCTCCTACTGTGCCATAACCCTTGTGAGATTCTCAACAGCGATTACAGATTAGCTAATAACATTCATCCTGTAAACAAGTAAGGAAAATATGCTTTTGTTTGAAGCAGAAATTATTAATATAGTCATCCAAATCTTTAAACAATCATACCATTTTGCAATGGTCTGTTTTGGTCCAAAATGTTCGGAAGAGCTATTCAATTTGCCTCACTTTCCTGCTCACTCTTACACTGCCTTGCACTGTAGTCCTATTCAAGAAGACTATTTATTCATGCCACAACACTAGGGAGGTGGGGGGCAGTTACTGCACATGTGCAGAAGCAGTGTCAGTGTCAGGTTGTTTAAAATGGCAGACTCCTTTAAGTGCACCTTAGCTTTCTATTCCTGAGTTGTGTTTTTGAAAGCTAGTATTTTTTCAGACTAAAATGATTGCTCTTATTTTGTAGTAATGGCAAAAATAATGGTATTTTCCCCCAGCAGTCAATTATTTTAGATGAGAACATGTCTTGGAATCCAAAGATATATGCTCTTGCATGTAGAGAAATTGTCAGTGAAAATCCATAGAAAAAGTATTTATAATAAAGTATTGAAAAAAATCATCATCCTATATGGGTCTCGCAGCCACAAACCTGGAACTGAGAATCCTCAATAACCTGATGTAATCACCTCAAAGGTTTTTCAAATGGGGAACCAGCTGTGCACGTGACCATCTCTTTTAATTTAGACCAATATTAAATTGTTTATTTTTTTAAATGTGAGGACTGCACAGATTGCCTTTATTGGTAACCCCGTGCCTTCTTGCAACCCAGTGATTATAATTTTTCCCGGTCTATACACCCACATGCCAAAGTGTTTTAGACTTCACCAATTTTCCTGCTGCTGACTGGAAAGGCATCAGGACCAATTCCTTACGTGCCAGCTGCCATTTCTGGTGCTTTCCCAGTTGGCGGCAGGAGTTAGAATGTTTCAAATTTTGGAAGTTGCTATTGAATTTCCTTTCACTACCCATTCTACAAGTGTGTTCCAGATCATCATAGTTTACTGCATGAGAAAACTTCTTCCTGACATCCCTCTGGACCTTGCAAATTAACTTCAATATGCACTCTCTGATTAGAGGATCTCCTACCAGTGGAGAACATTCATCTTTACCTTCTGTATTAAACACTTCAAAGTTTGGAATACCTCCCACATTTTCCTTTAACTTTTATGAGCCTCCTAGATTCCATAGTCTCTTCTTGTAACTGAATCTCCTCATCTATGAGCTAATGTTGCCTGTCATTGGCACTGTGGCTCAGTGGTTAGCACTGTTGCCTCACAGTGCTAGGGACCCAGGTTTGATTCCACGCTATGATGACTGTGTGGAGTTTGCACATTCTCCCTGTGTCTCTGTGGGTTTCCTGTGGGTGCTCTGGTTTCCTCCCAGAGTCCAGCGATGTGCAGTTTAAGTGGATTGGCCAAGTTAAATTGGTCATAGTGTCCAGGGATGCGCAGGCTAGGTAGGTTCATCATTCGAAATGGGGTTGGGGTTGGGTTTGGGTGAGATGCTTTTCAGATGGTCAATGCAGACTCGATGGGCTGAATGGCCTGCTTCCATATTGAGGAATTCTATGTTGTGATAACTATTAATATCCTAGTGATCGAATAAGTAAAATTCCATCTGTTTTTAATTGATATTCTGGCATTTTTACAGGCACTTTGAAGTTCAAATTCAGTTTTAAAGATAGCAATATATGGACTGGTCAAGTTAAATATCTGGACTACTTGGTGTTTTGACCTCGTAGCAGACAAGATCAAAGGTGCAGGGAATAAGGGCAGAAGCTCCCTAATTTGTATGTTTCTGCTTTCTCAGTTTAAAATGTGAGCTGATATGTATTTTGGACCAGTAGGCAGTGCCAAGAGGGAGCATTAAGCCAGCCACAACCACAAAATGCATATGCTTCAGAACCCCAGGCAGGTATGGGCTTTTGGCACTGAAGATTACAGCAGATTTCTAAAGTCATATTTGATATTATCCGCTGATGAAGGGACAACACTCTTAAAGTTTGTGATTTTAAACAAACCTGTTGGACTATAACCTGGTCCCTCCCCACCCCCCCTTACAGACTGTTCCCTCCATGACCACCTGGTCAGGTCCACGCCCACCCAACAACCCACCCTCCCCTCCTGGCACCTTCCCCTGCCACTGCAGGAATTGCAAAACCTGCGCCCACACCTCCTCCCTCACCTCCATCCAATGCCCAAAGGAGCCTTGCACATCCATCAAAGTTTTACGTGCACATCCACCAATATCATTTATTGTATCCATTGCTCCCAATGCAGTTTCCTCTACATTGGGGAGACTGGACGCCTCCTCGCAGAGCGCTTTAGGGAACATCTCTGGGACACCCACACCAATCAAACACAGCACCCTGTGGCCCAACATTTCAGCTCCCCCTCCCACTCAGCCAAGGACACGGAGGTCCTGGGCCTCCTTCACTGTTGCTCCCTCACCACCCAACGCCTGGAGGAAGAAAGCCTCATCTTCCGCATCAGAACACTTCAATCCCAGGGCATCAATGTGGACTTCACTAGTTTCGTCATTTCCCCTCCCCCCACCTCACCCCAGTTCCAACCTTCCAGCTCAGCACTGTCCCCCCCACCCCCATTCACCTATTGTACTCTTTGCTACTTTCTCCACACCCCTTCCATTTATCTTTCCACCCTGCAGGTTCCCTGCCTCTATTCCTGATGAAGGGCTTTTGCCCGAAACATTGATTCTCATGCTCCTTGGATGCTGCCTGACCTGCTGTGCTTTTCCAGTACCACTCTAATCCAAACTCGGGTTTCCAGCATCTGCAGTCCTCGTTTTTATCTATAACTTGGTGTTGTCTGACTTCTGATGATTTGGGCCTGTGCAGGGCTCCAGCTATCATTCCTCAAAGATAAGTAGCAAATACAGGTTTGGCCACCAGTCGGGAATAATGTTCTTTTTTCCAAAACAAAAAGGTCTGCTTACTTCTGCATATGATTTTTATTTGTGTCTGCTTCTTTTCATTCCTAGCCTTCCTGACCGGAAGTGACAGAATCCCAGTGGGAGGGATTGGAAATCTCAGAATTCAGATTATTAACAACAGGAGTGAAGAACCAGATTCCACATATCCATGTGCCTATACTTGTACTAGGACCTTGGACCTTCCCAACTATAGCAGCATCGAAATACTGAGAGAGAAGTTACTTCATGCAATAAAATTTGGTGAAGAATTCACGATAATATGGGACTAATGTTTTCAGCTGGAGGCTATTTTTATGTAATCTGAGAAATATTGACTGAGACATTTCATGGACAAAAGTAAATTGCATCACAGCGTTTATTTCATTCCCATGATAGCAAACATCTTACGGTGTCACAACCTGCTGGTTCACTTCAGGGAAAAGTTAAAGAACCATCTGTACTTCTGTGAGTCTGTAGGCATGTATAGATTTGGTAAGAACAGCAGATATTAGTGAGTTTGTTGGGTTTTTGTAACATTTTGGTAGTTTCATAGTCATAAAATCATGGAAGTTTCCAATACAGATGGAAGCCATTTGGCACATCATGTCTGTACTGGCTCCCAAAAGAGCTACCCAGCCAGTCCCATTCTCCAGCCCTCTAAATTCTGAAGCCCTCTAAATCCATCGCTTCTAAATATATATCAAGCTGTCTTTTGAAATCTCCTAAGGAGATCAACCTCCACCACTCCCCCAGGTGGCGTATTTCAAATCAGAACAACTCTCCCTGAGTAAAGAAGTTTCTCTTCATCTCACTCTTAGCTCTCTTGCTGACAGTCTTGAAATTGTGACACCTAGTTACTGACATACCAACTAGTAGAAACAGAATATCCTTCTCTACCCTGTCAAAATTGTTCATAGTTTTGAACATTTCAGTAAGGTCACCTCAAACCTTTCTGCTCCAAGAAGAATAAGCCCAATTTCTCAAATTTTTCATTGTATCTAAAATACCTCATTCCTGGTATCATTCTAGTAAAATTCCTTTTCACTATCTCCTGGGCTTTAACATCCTTCCAATATGTTGCCCAGAAACTGAATGCACTACCCCAAATCTGGTCTGACCAATGACTTGTACAGGTGTAGCATCACTTCCTTGTTTCATAATCTATGTCTCTATAAATCCAAGGATCCTATAACCTTTCTTAAAAACTGTTTCAACTTGCCTGGCCACCTTGAGAGAACCATGCATGTGAATTCTAAGGATCTTCTAATTCTGTACTCCCCTTAAAGTTGTGCCATTTGAACCTGTAAAGTCCTGTTCCTTCTACCAAAATGCTTCACCTCACATTTCTCTGCATTGAAATTCATCTGACAAATGTCTGTCCCTTAGCATCATCCTCACAACTTATTATTCTCCCCAACTTAGTATCATCTGCAAGTTTAAAGATTTTGCCCTCAACACCTATCGCCATATCCTTGACAGAAATCAGAAAAGCAATAGGCCCAACACTGGTCTCTGGGGAACACCATTTTCAACTCGTCTCCAGTCTGAGAAATGCCTATCTATCCTTACCCTCTGTTTCCTATCTTTTTGCTAACTTCGAATCCATGCTACCTAGGATGCATCAATCCTAGTTGTCATCAGTAGTAATACTAGCATTAGCAATAGCACATAAATTAATTGCCATAGTGTGATTTGTATTTATGTGTGACTAAGTTTGTAAACCAGTTGTAACTACTCTTCTTCCACACTCCACAGTCTATAATGTATAACATCTTATCATAAGGAAATGTCTTCAATCAATTAAATCCTTTCAAAGAATGGGGGAGATCACATGCTTTTAGCAGGGACAGATTGAAAGATGCTTTGAATGTTACTGACATGACAAGTGTTTAATCTTAGCTTGATTTTTGTTTTAAGAAAAGGACTATCTTGCCAATTAGCACAGTATCTGGAACAATATGTAGTCTCTTCAGATAAATTTAAGTGGATCTTTTCTAATTTCAAATGCAACCAAGTCAGGAACAATGTAATATCATGTCACTGTTATGAAAATGTGTGATATGGAATATTAAACAGTATCATTGTCATGGGTTAGATTTGTTTTAAAAAGGTAGTTTCAACTGATAAAAGGGATTTTACTAAAACAAAGAACATTGACTGCCAAAGGGTCTATTTCTATGCTGTACATCTCTATGACTATGACTCTATGACTGGAATCAAAGATGGCCAAAACTAATTTGTTTCACTTTGTAGCTGCATAACATTTCCTTGAGATGAAGACTGGAAGTGTGAATTGACTCATTCTTATCTCCTTCAGATGGAGGCTAGATCATTCAAGTGAAATGGCTGAGACATACAGGTAGTTCTGCTGTAATGCCATAGTTGAGTTCCAGTGAATAGAAAATCACTTAATAGAAATAATGGAGCCTCTAGGAAAAAGTGGGGCTAGGCGCAGACCAGCTAAAGAATCACTCACAGTCACTCAAAGATCACCAAATGTCTAATACAAAGTATAGCACAGCCTGAATGAAGGTTGAAATCATATGTGTTAATGAAACAAAAGTAAATTTAACACACATTTAAAAATTGTAAGAAACCTGTTCCCTGTACAGTATCTCTCACAGAAAGCTGCTCTATTAGCAGCGGATACAGTGCATGCATAGAATGGCACAGAGACTTCACGGCCATTGGCATGTGTAGAATGGCACAAAGACCAGCACCAATGTCCCGCATGTCTGGAACGGTGCGGACACCTGGCATATGCACAGAACAGCATGGACATCAGCGCATGTGAAGAACAAAGCATGGGAATCGATCCCTGCTGGAATCATGCTAATGCCAACGGAGGTGTGCGTGCTCAAAAATACCATTCCCTAACTCTTCAGCGATGTTATAGCCAAATCACACAGCAGAAACGCACGTTATCCCAGAACTACCTGAATATATAAAACAAAATACCTCTGCTATGAAACAATGGCTGAAAACAAACTAATGTGAGACACCCAATTCTTCAAATTTCTTTGGAACATACAACCAACATAGAGAGTGCTTGAATTTGAATTCAGGGAGAGAACACAAACTGCCAAACACAAATACAAATACAAACACCCCTCCTTCTTTGAAATCTCTCTCTAAGTTGTTAGCCCTGGTTATAGCTTGAAAAATCTGCAAACATAGAATTTTAAAGGGAGAGTTTGATCTAGAAACAGTGATTCCAGGAGAATGTACTAACCAATACTGCAAAGCAATCACTTCAATGAGTGCTAACACGTATAGATACAATGAGTGAGCCTTTATTGTCTTTCCTTAAGTTTTTATTCTTAATTTTGACAAGGTTAAACATCTGTAATGTCATTCTGTGGGTGTGTGTGTGTTTTCCCTAATTTGTTTAACTCGAGGATACGTTTGTGGCTATTTCATACATGACTAAACAAAGTTAAAAGTATACTTGATTGGAAATTCAGCATCCTTTTACAAAGAAAGTCAAAACTCGGTCAAACTACTAGTGAGAAAAGTGGAAAACTGGTCCACCACTTCTTATCTGGCTGTAACATTACATTGAATTACTGTGATTGTTCAACTTCTCAGACACCTAGGAGACTCCAGTACAGGTCATGATCCTATATTCATGTGTACACAAGAGATTGAAAATTCAAAGACTGAGCTCTGGCAAAAATCCACAAGTTCTCATTTCTTATACACTAAGTCATGTATTCACTTCCTAACAATCAATTGACAACCATATATTAACCAGATGTCACTTGTTTCCAACAGGACATACATCAGACATTGTAGGCCTCCCCATATCCTGCTGATTGGGCAGTCTCCACTGCATGATTGGTTCTACCACTCACTTCCTGGCCTTGCACTGTGCTGGGAGAAAGTGAGGACTGCAGATGCTGGAGATCAGAGTCAAAAAGTGTGCTGCTGGAAAAGCACAGCCTATCAGGACATTCCTGTTGAAGCGCTTATGCTTGAAACATTGACTCTCCTGCTCCTTGGATGCTACCTGACTAGCTGTGCTTTTCCAGCACTGCGCTGTTTGACTCTGGCACTTTGCTATCCTGTCTAGGATGCACATGCTAATCTACTGTTTTATTTGTTTTTATTTTACTATTTTACTTCTAGCTGAAGCTGTATTTAACTTTTCCAGCTTTAACCCTTTCAATGTCATTGAGGATATCCAGGAACAAGTCATTGAATACACAGGAACAAGTCATTCCGCTGAACCAATCTATGCTGGTGATTATACTCTATTTGGGCCTTCCCCCTTTCTTATTTAATTCTCAGAATAACTCTCCATTCCCTTCTTCCTGAATACTTATCTGGCTTCCTATTTAATGCATCTATATAGTGTGCTCCAACCATTCCTTGTGATAGTGAAGTCCATGTTCAATCTCTGGATAAATGTATTTCTTCTACTTGATCTTATATTGATCATTGCCACAAATGGAAACCTTCACTCTGGCCCAGATCTTTCTTCCCAAATTAGGTACGCAGAGTCATGAAATTTTCTGACTCCACAAATCTGAATCGGCAGAGAATTGCTAAATGGCTACATTTTTGGGTGGGTGCTAATTAGAATCAGGCCTATTACCCCAGAAGTAGTGCCACACGGGCTGCCAAACAGGTTGTTTAAAATGCCTGCCTCAGTGCCTTAGTTTAGAGACGGCGGTGTTGGACTGGGGTGTACAAAGTTAAAAATCACACAACACCAGATTTAATTGGAAACACTAGCTTTCGGAGCGCTGCTCCATCAGATGGTTGTGGAGTACACAATTGTAAGACACAGAATTTATAGCAAAAGTTTACAGTGTGATGTTACTGAAATTATACATTGCAAAATACCTTGATTGTATGTTAAGTCTCTCATTTGTTAGAGTGACCATGTTAGTTTCACTTCTTTCATATGTAAATCACAAAACTTTTTTTACAAGTTACATTCTCAGGTTAACTTTAACAATTGGTGTCAGCCCAGATAATATCCCTGTGTGCTGTCCCTGTTAAGCTCCCTGTGTGCTGTTGTCTGTGCCATACTGTTTAGACTGATTCTAATCTGAAAAATTGAGTTAACATGGATTCATGTAAGACTCTGTTCATTTAAGGTTCATTTACATATGAAAGTACAAATTCACCTCACAAACTTATATGTGTGTGCGTGCATGTCAGAGTTCCCTACGCGCTCTCATCCCACGTACTTCTCATGTAGGTGACTTCTACTGCTTTCCGAAGATACACAAAACCAACACACCAGGACATCCCATTGTATCAGGCAATGGGACCCTGTGTGAGAATGTCTCTGGCTATGTCGAAGGTATCTTGAAAATCATTGTAAAGGGGACCCCCAGCTTCTGTCGTAACACTACAGATTTCTTATAGAAACTCAGCACCCATGGACCAGTTGAACTGGGAACATTCCTTGTCACAATGGACATTTCAGCATTCCCCACAATGACAGCATCATGGCAACAGCCTCAGTACTCAACACCAATAAATGCCAATCTCGAAGCACCATCCTACAATTCATCCGCTTTATCCTCGACCACAACGTTTCCACTTTGACAACCAGTTCTTCATCCAGACACACAGACCAGCCATGAGGATCAAATTTGCACTCCAATATGCCAACATTTTCATGCACAGGTTCAAACAAGACTTTGTCTCTACACTGGACCTCCAATCAACACTATACATATATTGACGACATTTTCTTCCTCTGGACCTAGAGTGAGGAGCCACTGAAACACAGTGATATCAATGAGTTTCATTCCACCATCAAACTCACCATGGATTACTCTTTAGTATCTGTCTTATTCTTGGACACATGCATCTCCATCAAGGATGGGCACCTCAGCACCTCACTCTACCACAAACCCATGGATAACCTCAGGATGCTACACTTCTCCAGCTTCCACCCAAAACATATTAAAACAGCCATCCGCTACGGACAAGCCCTATGCATACACCAGATCTGTTTAGATGAGGAGGAACATGATGGGCACTTGGAAGTATTCAAGGATGCCCTCAAAAGAACAGAGTATGATGCTCAACTCATCAATTGTCAGTTCTGACTGCCATAGCAAGAAACCATAATGACCACAAATGGAGATAGACACAAGCTGCAACCGACAGGGTACCCTTCGTTGTTCAGTACTTCCCAGGAGCCAAAACACTACACTATGTTCTTGGCAGCTTGTAACACATCATCGATGAGGATGAGCACCTCGCCAAGACCTTCCCCACGCCACCACTTCTCGCCTTTAAACAACTATCAAACCTCAAATAGAACATTGTTTGTAGTAAGTAAACTGCCCAACCTACAGGACAACACCATACAACCCTGCCACAGCAGATGCAGCAAGACATGTCAGAGTGTTGACAAGGATACCATCATTAAATGTGGGGACACCTCCCACCATGTACATGGCAGGTACTCAGATGATTCAGCCAACATTGTCTATCTCATTTGGTGCAGGCAAGAATACCCTGAGGCATGGTACATTAGTGAGACCATGCAGGTGCTACGGCAACAGATGAATGGACACCGCACAACAATCATCTGCCAGGAGTGTTCCCTCCCAGTCAGTGATACGGAACATTTGGCCTCTGACCTTCAGGTGACCATCCTCCAAGGCGGACTTTGGGACAGGCAACAACGCAAAGTGGCTGAGCAGAGGCTGATAGCCAAGTTCGGTACCCATGGGGATGGCCTCAACCAGGAACTTAGTTTAATGTCACACTACAGGTGACCCCACTGCACTACACACTCTCAAACACACTCACACAAGGCTTAGACCTTTCCATTCAATACAAAATCCCACAACTCATATTATAGGAATCCAGGTAACAAAAATTACTCCTAAATGATGGCTGCTGTCTCCGCAAACTTTGGATGTGTGAAACACCACTTCATCCCTCCTAACCCCATCGAAAATGATGAATTCTGGATACGTAGCTCCAGAAATAATTTGGCTAAGGTGAGGAGTCCTTCTGTCTCTGCATACATTCAGGCCTCCTTGTTAATTCAATCAAAATCATAATTTTAAATATCTCTATTAGGCCTTTTTCAAGAAAATTGATTCCCAACCTGTTCATCCTTTCTGATAGATGTAATATCTCATTTCTATTAACCTTTGAAATTGATTATTATTTTTCCCCACTTTTAGTGCATTTTTATCTTTTTTCATAATTACATTCCTGGACGATGGGTGCCACTAGTAAGGCTAGTAATTTTTGTCCATCCCTAATTTCCCTTGAGTTGGTTGGGTTGCTCAGCCAATTCAGAGGGCATTTAAGAGAAAACACATGGCTATGTTCCTGGAGTTAGATGCAGACCAGACAATATTAGCAGACTTCCTGGTAGACTGTCTGCTTTGGAGGTGGGACAAATGTGTAGATTGTTTTTAAAATGTAAAATGTTGCAAAATGTAGACATACAAAGGAGCTTAGTGTCCTTGTCACCATGTCATTAACATACTGGTGCAAGACACTATTAGGAAGGTTAATGGAACATCAGCCTTTATTGCAAGGTGATTTGAATACAGGGGTAGTTAAGTCTTGCTTCAATTATATAGGAACTTTTTTGACTGCATCTAGAATACTGTGTGCAGTTTTGGTCTCCTTGCCTCAGCAAGGATATTATTGTCATTGAGGAAGTGTAATAAAAGTTCACCAGATTTGTTCCTAGGATGGCAGGACAATCCTGTAAAGAGAGATTGGGCAAACTTTGTGTCTGTCTTCTCTAGAGTATAAAGAATGAGAGTTGATTTCATTAAAGCCTACAAAATTCTTAAAGGGGTTAGGGTAGATGCAATTAAGATGCTTCCCCAGGTTGCAGATTTCCAGAACCATGGTACACAATTTAAAAATAAGGGAAATGCCACTTGGCACCAAGATGAGGAGAATTTGTTTTAGACAGACCTTTTTTTAAACTAAACCTTTGGAGTTCTCTACTCCAGAGGGCTGTGGAAGCTGAGTCTTTAAATATGTTTAAAATAGAGATTGCTCAATTACTGATTAACAATGCCGTAAAGGGGATTGTGGGGATAGTACAGTCAAAAGGTTTAATTGTTCAAACAACTATGATTGTTTTTAAATAGTGGCACAGGTTTGATAGGCTGAGTGGCCTCCTCCTGTTCCTATATATCTAATACTTCAACTTTTTACTCATATTCATCAAGAAAATACTCTAGTGTTTGGTTTGCTTTTCCTTTTTAATCTGTTCCTTTTAATGATTGATGTAACTAAAAACTCAGATCCCTCTGTTCCTGTATCCCATTTAGAACTATTATGGTAATTGTAGCTCAAATGAACATAGATGAGGAAGTCAATTTGGTCCACAGTCAACAGAAACCTATTGAACCCATTTGTAGAGTCTATTGAATGATTCCAAAGTCCTCACTTTCATAATCCAAGCAGAATTTCATCCAAATATTGATTGTTCTATTTGCAAATTAACTTTTAACACACAATAACTTATCAACAAAATGTGACCGTTTTTTTTAACCAAAATATAGGAACTCATATAAGTTGAAATTCATTTGTCAACTATATGCCCATACTATGGGATTATTCTGTTAGTTTATTCTGCATGTAGCTGCAAACACGTTTGGATCAGAGACCTCATTCCTGCCAGTAATATATAAAACAAAACCTAAACCAATGTGTTATTACATTAATGTTTTTTGTGAAATTTGATAGTTTCATATGTAACCAGTTATTCATAACTTTTGCAGTTATCATAAATTGTATTTACCTAAACTAAACAATTTATTGATTTTAATCCTTGTTGTTGAAAGTTTATTGTGTGCTAGAAGTTCATTTGCAAAAAGAACAATCAATACCTGGATGAACGTCTGCATGGGGTTATGGAAGCAAGGACTTTGCAGTCATTCAATAGAGTCTGCAAGTGGGTTCAGTAGGTTTCTATTGACTATGGACTAAATGGACTTCCTTACCGGTGTTCACTTGAGTTACAATTGCATTTTCAATCTCATAAGTAACTTGTTTATGTTGCTTTTAACTTGAAAGCAATGAACTTTCTAATCTGGTTTCATCAAGCATGTTGTAACTGGGACGTTGCGATTTCTTCAACTGGGAAGTCAAACACAGCTTCCCTCCAGCAGAAAATGGTGGGACATCAATTTAATTTATACAGCCTCAGCTCCACATACATCTTCACGATACACTTACTTACATATGAATATACAAGAAAAAGTAGGCCATTCAGCTCCTTGAGTCTGCTCCACCAATCAATATGATCATAGTTGATTTAGTTGTAATCATAAATCTGCCTTCCTGCCTACCCCGATAAACTTTCATCCCCAAGCTTAACAAGAATCTATTTACTTCTGCATGAAAAATATTCAAGGACTCTGCTTCCACTAGCTTTTCAGGAAAACAGTTACAAAGACTCATGATTCACTGAGAGGAAAAAAATACCACAGCTCTGTTGTAAATCAGTGGCCCCTGATTTTGAAACAGCGAACCCCAGTTCTGGATTCTCCCATAAAAAGAAACATATTTTTCACATCCATTTTCTACTGGAAGGTATTTCGGCTCTCAGTCACAAAAATCAGTTTCCCAATTACATTATTGCTGAAATCAGATTAGAAAGTTCATTGCTTCTAAGTTAAAAACAACATAAACGGAGGAGATCCAAGATGGCGGCGACCCAGCAAGTCTGAGTCTACAGTGCTCCTCCCAAGACTTGGGTAAAGTGGGTCACCCACCCCAACCACACTTACCAAATCATTTATAATAGCTGTTTAATTTAATTAGTTGTTTAATATCAAATTTAAACAATTTAATCTTTAGTAAAAATGACTAAAGAGAAGGGAGTCCGCAACACTCAACAAGCAGGAACAACCCCCCCCACCCTCTCCAGCTGCAGCCGAGGTGTCCACAGCCGCCCTGGAGGACTTACCTATGGTGACAAGCCTTGTAGAAATGATCTCCAAACTGGGCGCGAAGATCGACGATTTCATCGAAGAATCCCGAAATCGATGGGACTCACTCTCGGCCGCGCTGCAGAAGCACGACCGAGACATCCAACAAATCGAGCGCCGAGTCAGAGGGGCGGAGTTAAAGGCCGCGACCTCCGAAACTACAGCTCAATCGGCCGTGGATCAGGTCCGGACTCTCGAACAGCGAGTCCAGACCTTAGAGAATCACATTGATGACCTCGATAATCGAGGTCGCTGAAAAAATATTCATTTGCTGGGCCTTCCCGAATGGGAAGAGGAAGGCCAGCTTACAGTGTTTCTCGAGCAGTGGCTGCCACAGCTTTTAAATTTGGAAGCTGGATCAGGCAAGGTAAGGGTAAAATGGGCCTACCGGGTCGCAATACGCGGGCCCAGCTCAAACCAGCGCCCATGCCCGGTCCTGTTCTGGCTGCAGAGCTACAAGGAGAGGCAGATACTCCTAGAAGCCTCTAGAAATCTTGGAAAAGACCCCCAAGCTATGATCTATAAAGGATCCAAGATCATGTTATTTTCCCCATCTCTGGTCCGAAAGAGGAAGGCATTCGACGAGGCGAAGAAGCGTTTAAGGGACTTAAATATTCAGTACTCCTTACGCTACCCAGCGACACTACGCTTTAACCATGAAGGATCCGTATATAACTTCGGATCGCCAGAAAAGGCTAAGGAATTCTTGGACTCTCTTAGATAAACTGTAAGACATAATGGATGTTGGACTGCCTTTCCCCCCGCTTTGGTTTATATCCCCCCTTTTTTTT
>NC_057741.1:31486112-31500172 GCF_004010195.1 Chiloscyllium plagiosum | reverse complement strand
AGAAGCCTCGATGTCCAACCAGATTGATTGTGGATCAGACAAGACCCAATCAGCTATATAACTTAATAGGGAACTTAATTGATATTTCGCCTTAGTTTCCATATATACAGCAGCGTGGTCAGAAATTGCTATATTACCTATTTTACAGGATGATATGGAATTTTAAAAAATTGAGGGGGCAAAAAACATATCAATTCTGGTATGACATTTATGTGGATTAGAGTAGAAAGAGAAATCTCTACCCTGTGGATGAAGACATCTCCATACATCTACTAATCCTAATTCTTTGTTCAGATCCATCAATTGTCTATATCTGGGAGATACTCCTGCAGTACTCTTGGGAATCCTGTCTATTTCCGGATCCATAATATAATTATAGGGGGAGACTTTAATTGTATTATGGATCCGGAAATAGACAGGATTCCCAGGAGTACTGCAGGAGTATCTCCCAGATCTAGACAATTGATGGATTTGAACAAAGAATTAGGATTAGTAGATGTATGGAGATGTCTTCATCCACAGGGTAGAGATTTTTCTTTCTACTCTAATCCACATAAATGTCATACCAGAATTGATATGTTTTTTGCCCCCTCGATTTTTTTAAATTCCATATCATCCTGTAAAATAGGTAGTATAGCAATTTCCGACCACGCTGCTGTATATATGGCAACTAAGGCGAGGAACAATGGGACATCCCCTTGGCATTGGCGTATGGACCCCTTCTTAATGAAAGATAGTAAATTTGTAAAGTACTTCTCTCAAGAATTTAAAACTTTTTTAGAAATTAATTCAGGTACAGCTAGCAACCCGTCAATGATGTGGGAGACCGTCAAAGCTTACACGCGAGGCTTGATCATCTCCTACTCTGCGACCCAGAAGAAATTAAAAGGAGAACAACAGCGTTTGCTTGAAGCCCGCTTAAAAGCGGCTGAAACAGCATACACTGATAGACCCTCTATTATTAAATTGCAAAGGATTACAGCTCTTTGGTCAGCTCTAAATACTACACTTACTCAAACGGCTAAGAGGGAAATATTATTTGCAAAGCGAAGGTTATATGAATATGGCGACAAACCGGGTAGATACTTAGCATTTCTTGCAAAGAAAAAAAAGGCCCCTCAGACTATTATGTCTATCAAAGATAGTACGGGTATTTTGACTCATGATCATAAAAAGATTAGTGCGACCTTTAGAAAATTCTATTCTGAGTTATATAAATCACAGGATTGTGAAGGTAGGACGAAGAGGATGCAGTCATTTTTTAAAAATTTGACTTTTCCAGACCTAACTCTGGAACAAGTATCGGTCCTAAATGCTCCTCTTACACCCCAAGAAATAGTTGATGCAATTAGGCACCTTCAAAATGCTTTCAAGCTGAATTCTATAAAGAATTTACAGAAATACTGGTTGGTCCACTTATGGACATGTATAACTATGCATATAGTCAGGGCTGTCTCCCGCCTTTGCTGAAAGAGGCAAATATCTCTCTTATCCTTAAAAAAGGAAAGGACCCAGAAGTTTGTACATCATACAGACCAATATCCTTGCTAAATGTAGATTTTAAAATCCTCTCTAAAACGTTAGCACTGTGATTAGAAAGGATACTGCCACATATTATAAAGGAGGATCAGACGGGGTTTATTCAGGGCCGTAGATCATCCAATAATGTTGGAAGGGCTCTGAATATGATTCAAGCTTGTCATCAGGGAAAGATACCAGGAGTAGTGGTTTCATTAGACGCGGAAAAGGCATTTGATAGGGTCGAGTGGTGATATTTGTTTTACACATTGGAGAGGTTTGGTGTTGGACAGGTGTTTACCAAATGGGTCTCAACATTGTATAGTGATCCCAAAGCAGTTGTGGTTACCAATGGATTAGGCTCGGATAGCTTCAGTGTGGGTAGTGGCTGCCGTCAGGGATGTCCCCTCTCACCATTGTTATTCACGCTAATAATTGAACCACTAGCAGAAGCTATACGAGCTGATCCTAATATAGTGGCCCCAAGGATTGGTACAGGTAAACATAAAATTACCCTTTATGCAGATGATGTTCTTCTATTCCTCAGTAACCCTTTGATGTCCATACCTCGCTTAATCCAAGTTATTAATACATTTAGTGCATTCTCAGGCTATAAAATTAATTTTTCAAAATCGGAGGCTATGCCAATGGGTGGCCTTGCTGTGATACCCCGCTTAGCGGACGGTTCCCTTTTTCCCTTTCGCTGGTCCCTGGAGGGTTTCTTATATTTAGGCATTTTTATTACTCCAGTATTTGGTCAGTTGTATAAGGCTAATTTTGTGTATTTATTGGAAAGGATAAGGCAGGACCTCCAGCGATGGGGAGACCTTCCAATTTCCTGGTTGGGTAGAATAGCACTAATCAAAATGAATGTCCTGCCCCGTCTCCTATATCCTATGATAATGCTTCCGGTGATGCTGCCGAGGACGGTTTTATGTAAATTATATGGCTGGCTGGGTTCCTTTGTCTGGAATCATAGGCGGCCCCTCATTAAGCTGAAGAAGCTACAGCTTCCACAGGCAAGGGGTGGATTGGACTTCCCAGATTTTAGGAAATATCAATTAAGTTCCCTATTAAGTTATATAGCTGATTGGGTCTTGTCTGATCCACAATCAATCTGGTTGGACATCGAGGCTTGTCAAGTAAAATACCCACTTATTAACCTTTTATTCTCAGACAAGAGGAAAATCATTACAGATCACTGTAAAAACCCTATAATACTGAATACAATCAAGGCTTGGAATATAATGCGGCAAAATGAGGGTAATTCACATAAAACATCCCCCTATGCACCGATAGTGGGAGCATGGGGATTCCAACCGGGGTTAACAGATGCCACTTTTAAACTCTGGAGATCCAGGGGTATCTCATGTCTCGGGGATTTATTTAAGGATGGGGTCCTGATGTCTTTCGGACAGCTGCGTCAGAAATTCGGATTACCCAATGGAGACCTCTTTCGATACTTCCAAATTCGAGATTTTATACAGAAGAAGACTACGTTATTAGATAGTCTTTATAAATCCGATAGAGAATGTCGTGTCCTACGACCAGTGGGGGTATCTTCCGTCAGTAATATTTATCATTTGCTGCATGATGAAGTATCGGGAGATATGGATAATCTGCTTAAAATATGGGATCAGGATCTGGGACTAGAAATCTCCACAGAAACGTGGGATGATATTTGGGAAAATGCTAGAAGAATTACTATTTGTAACAGAACCCAGGCTATCCAGTTGAAGATACTTCATAGGGCCCATATAGCACTGGTTCGATTGGCAAAATTTAAGGCAGGAGCATCTCCAACGTTGCCCCAAATGTAAAATAGAGGTGGGCACTCTTGTACATTGCTTATGGACCTGTCATAAGATCCGTGGATATTGGACTAAAGTAGCAAGTACCCTGATAGAAATTTTAGGAACGGAAATTAAAGTAGACCCTTATCTCTCCTCTTGGGCTTTTCGAACTTTCCCTCCCTGGTCACGTACGGGAAGAGACTATTTTCTATTCTTTCTTTCTGTGCAAGGAAAAATATTTTGGTGAACTGGGTGGCTGAGGGCCCCCCTGGACTTTCAAATTGGCACAGATTAATTTATGGAATGTATTCTCCTTGACTTCCTTACAAATATGGTGCACCGAAAGACCGAATTATTTTATAAAATATGGCAGCCCTTCTTGAATTACATAAATACAGATATTTCGGCTATCCTAACAAGGGCTTTTATTTAATTGAGATTACAAACCTGGCTGGTCCGGGGCCCCTTAGGAGAGGAATCACACACAAATACGGGTTTTATTACATCTGATGTTAACACATTCCGAGCATGTAAGAGACTTAAATATACACTCTGGTTAGTTGTAGGTTAGATTAGTAGATAGTTGAGTTTTGTTTTTTTTTCTTTTTTGGTTTTTTTTATTCTTTTGTTAAATTTTGGCTATTGTATATTTTATTTAATTGTATATCAATGTTTATATTTGAGAATTTTGTTTATTTTTTAAACTTGTAAAAATGTTAAATTTCTAATAAAAATATCTATTAAAAAAAAACAACATAAACAAATTGCAAGTATCAGTAACAAGGCAATTGTAGCTCAAGTGAACGTTGGTGAGGAAGTTCACTTGGTATATAGTCAATACACTGCTTGTAGCGTCTAAATTATTGAATGATTGTAAAGTCCCCACTTCCACAAACCCATGCAGATGTTCATCCAGGTATTAAAGGTTCTATTTGCAAATGAACTTTAAACACATAACATATCAATAGTGAGGATAAAAATCAATAAATTACTTACTTTAGGTCATTATAATTATTACAACCGCAATAAAGTTACCAGTAATTGGGTACATATGAAATTAACAAAGGGGTCAAGTTCCCTTAAGGATTTAAGAACTCTGTTCTGAGGAAGGGTCACTCAACCTGTAACGTTAACTCAGATTTATCTCCACAGATGCTGTCAGACCTGCTGAGCTTTTCCAGCAATTTCTGTTGTTCTTGATTTACAGCAGCTGCAATTCTTTTGATCTTTACCACTTGAGAACTTGCATGTTTCATCCAAGTTAACTCTCAGTCTTCTAAACTTGGAAAACACTTAAGATCTTCCTTTTAACAGACTCCCACAGTACTTTTCAATCCACCCTCAGTTAAGATAATGCGGATCACTTTCTGAATCTTGGTAGCCTATTCTCAATAAAGTCAAAGGTAGTCATTAAAATTAATTTATCGCCTCAATTTGTCAGTACAGTTGACTGACCGAGGAAAACAATATTTGAGGATTTGAATGTCAGACCTGAGTCTAATGTCATGGTTTATGGGGTTGTGGTAATGCGTGTTCCTCTAAACCGAAGGAACGCAGATGACCAACATCAAGCACCTCAAAGCACTGGAGAATTACTGAATTGATAAGGCACAGAAGGAGGCCATTCAGCCCATCATGCCTAAAATGGTTCTTCAAATGAGCACCATTTACCTAGTGCCAATCTTCTGCTTTCTTCTCCATTACCCTGCATGGTACTTCTTTCCAAATAACCATCCAATACATCTTGAAAGCTTCATTGAACCTGCCACCACTACACTTCCACTACATTTCAGACCCTAACTATTCACTGTCTGAAAAAGAGAAGTACCCACTTTGCAAGATCCTCCATATCTAGTGGCAAGAAGCGCGGTTCAAAAACAGCATCCTCTCTAAAGCAACTTATCCAGCATCAAGGTACTGACATTCCAACTTAGCTCTGCTGTCAATCTGCTGATACCAGATCCATGTAACAACTGCTCTACTCAGAACTCAGTCACAGCAGGAGTTTTCCAGCAGATGGTGCAGTCACTTCAGAAAATTCCTGAACACATTGAACAGCCTCATTGACTAATGTGAGTCCATGGCATGTTGCCAATCAAAGTTCAGGAGGTTTATTTGGCAAGGTGCTAAACAGATTGACAGACTTCATCAAAAGTATGTGGAAGCACAGTTGAGATGTTGGAAAAAACAGACAAACCTGGAAACAACTCATCAAATCCAAACATAACCATTTGTAAGAACAAATGCAAAGAAAATTACAGCACAGGAACAGGCCCTTCAGCCCTCCAAGCCTGCGCTGATCCAGATCCTCTATCAAAATCTGTCGCTTATTTTCTAAGCAATCACAAAGAAATGTTTGCAATGTTAGGTTTACTGTTTGGAAACAAAGTGCAGGGTATGCAAAGTTGAATGTATAAAAAAATGGAGTGTTCATAAATCCTAATACCCCACCTCAAATCCACTCTAACTGATGTCTATTGCTATGAACTAATTTTCTCTTCAAACCCTCAATCAATTCTGACACTGTAGCCCAGGATGTGTGACAAAGAAAGACTTTAAACAAAACTTCATTAAATCTTTGGATTAAAGTTAATATTATTAGTAGTCTGGTTGGTTTTGCTTTTCAACCAGTGTTACGGAAAGACTAGCTATGTATTCAACTCATTGCAGCACCCAGTTATGAATTAAGTACTTCCTTCATTTTGGGAAATGTGAGCACAGTGACTATTTTGTGGCTTTAGTGATACAGTGATCTGAATAAATGATCTAGGAAAGTGAGTTCAAATCCCGCCATGCAGCTATGAAATTGAATTTTTTTTAGCAACAAAATTATGGTGAACCTTTATAACACATTAGTTTGCCCTCAACTGGAGTACTGCATCTAATTCTGGGGATCACGCTTTTGGAAGAATATTGTCATGAAGATGTAAGGGGTATTGTACCTTTAAGAGAGTTGAAGGACTTAGCAAGCACACACAGTGCTGGAGAATTTACAATGTAATATTTGGCCTAGCAGCTAGCAGTACCTGGGTTGCTATGAGACAAAAAAACCAAATTCAAATTCGGCCAATCAATTTAAATTATGTTCCAATATACTAAATTCCAATTAAATTTGAATTTGGATTTTTGACAATGTTAAAACCAATGAAATGATCAAATGTTTTGGGGAATAAGACCGGTGAAAATTGAACAGTTGGGAGGAGAACTGCTAAGCCACCAACACATGCAGACTGCCCACAGAATAGCTCACTTAAAGGTACCTTTATTTATCAATGACCAGTGAAATCCCTAAGAAGAAAAGAAGACAGAGGAAGACACAAAGAGAAGATTCGACAGCTGGCTGGTTTTGAAATTTGAATTTTTGTTGGTAAATCAGAGGTTTTATTGGACCAGTATTGTAGAAGAGACAGTAAAAAGATAAGTTAGAGAAAGGAGTTGTTGATAGTTGTTAGTTAATATTCTCTGTTAGACTTTAAAAAAATAAAGTTGTTACGTTTTACTTTAAATGGTGACTTTTGGAAATACTTCTTTGCCTCTCAAATGTTAACAGATTATAGCATGGGTGTTGCAGGTTTAAATTAGCTGGGGAGGGGGGGTTTACCCCATGGACATAGTACTCAAAACATTCATGAGAATGGCTCCAAGAATGAGGGACTTCAGTTAACTCGATAGTTAACTGTGAAAGAGGATCAAGAGGATGATGGAAGTCTTCAAAATGAAGTGGTTACTCAGAGTAGTTAGTGAGATTTTTTCTTCCATTGGCAGAAGGATGGAGAACCAGAAGGTATTGATATAGGGTGAATAGCAAAAAGATGAAATTATTAGGAAGTTGTTTTACAGTGAGTGATTAAGATCTGGAGTTCACTCACTGAGATTGTGGCAGCAGATACAATCAGGAATTTCAAAAGAAAATTAGATTAGCACATGAAGGAAAAATTATATTTGCAGGGCTCGGGGAAAAGGTGGAAGAGAGGGCCTAGCTGACCTGCCCTTGTCGAGAGCTAGCATGGATATGAGAAGGTGAATGGACTTTTTCTGTGTTATTCCATGTTTCTATTCTTTGAATTAGATACTGTAAAAAGAAACATAAATGAATATTCCTAATGGTGACTGTGTAAGTACCATATTGTCATAAAAATCCATCTAGTTCACTGACATCTTTTAGGGAAGGCAATCTGTTGATTTTACCTGATCTGGCCTATATGTTGATTGACTAATATCCTTTGAAATGGCTTAACAAGCCCTTCATTTGTTAAGGTTAGCAAGGGTAATATATAGGGATAAGCAGTGAATGGTGGCTTGGCCAGCGATCCCCAGATCCTATGATTAAAATAAACTCATCTATGTAAGTATCACACTGAAGCAAATAATTTACACTAGATTACAGATATTTGCAATGTGATTAAGCACCATGTTTACTCTGCCATTAGAACAGCAATTATTTAGCAATGAGATTCACATAAAAATCTTTATTTACATAACTGCTTCACAACATCTCAAAGTTCACTCTGTAGAAATGTAGTCACAGTTTTATTTGAGCAACAATAGATCATTTGTATACTGGATGTTCCCATTGAAAAGCAAATAAACAGTGCTGAAACTCTTCTCAAACTGTACTTCGAGGAAGATAACAAATTGCCCAATCACTACATGTGGTTATATATCTATCTACATAGAAATATATTAAAAAGTTATTAGAAACAATTTGCTTGTTCACCTGTTTCTGCTATAGGCCAATGTTCTACAAAGAATAATAGAGGAAGTCTTTTCACTATTTTTGCATGAACGGCAAAATATGGAAATCCCCTGTAATTCAGCTTGGCAGCAAAACAAATTGATAATTTGAGTTACTGGTATATATTTTATTTTATAAACCATGGCTCACAGCATCTGTATATAGCAAAGCAGCACTAAGTATATTGACACAATTCTTGGAAGTAAGTAGTCTGTCAATTTGAACACCAACATTGTACAATTGTTGCAGAATCTAAATCTTTGGTAGTGTTCATCATTTTATTACCAAAGCCTGAACTATGTACCATATCACACTGTTTACCAGATCACATTTTATTAGGGATGGTGCCACCAGAAATGAACAATTGCCACTCGCAAACAGATTAAATTATACAGATTTTTCTATTCTAATAAACAAAAGGCTCAGCTGGCAGTGAAGAAGGCCCAGTGAGAACAGACACCAGCGAATCCTGCACCTTCTCTGCCCTCTGTGTTTCTCTGTAATAAAACATATTTACTACAGAACTGGCCATCATGGTATAAACCATTGTTTTCCACAATGGAAATCCAATGGCACAAGGTGCAGTAAAGGGGATGGACAACTTTGCACCATAGAATCTTATGTTAAACTCAGATAATAATTGTGCAGCTGGAGGCAGCAATGTATAATGTAAATTCTACATCCAACATACCTTGAAGAACATGGCATGAGTTTTAGTGTGCCTATTTCACAATTTTGTGGCACACCAAAGTAGCACCATTTAGTTAGGTTGACCTGTCGACTGGTGTATTGATTCTGACAGCAGGAAGTTTGATTCCCATTTGGAATGGTTTGGGATCCATCTCCTTGCCTGCCCATGGGGAAGTCATTTACTTCTGAGTATGGGTCGGACTTGGTTTTGAGCAGAGAACTGCTCTGGAGGCCTGTGACCAGTGGTGTACCACAAGGATCGGTGCTGGGTCCACTGCTTTTTGTCATTTATATAAATGATTTGGATATGAATATAAGAGATATGCTTAGTAAATTTGCAGATGACACCAAAATTGGTGTAGTGAACAGTGAAGAAGATTATCTCAAGAGTACAACAGGACTTTGATCAGATGGGCCAATAGACCAAGTAGTGACAGATGGAGTTTAGTTTAGATAAATGTGAAGTGCTGTATTCTGAAAAGGCAAATCAGGGCAGGACTTATACAATTAGCGGTAGGGCCCTAAGGAGTGTTGCTGAACAAAGGCACCAAGGGGTGCAGGTTCATAGTTCCTTGAAAGTGGAGTCACAAGTAGACAGGATGGCGAAGAAGGCATTTGGTATGCTTGCTTTCATTCATCAGACCATTGAGTTTAGGAGTTGGGATGCCATGTTGCAGCTGTACAGAACATTGGTAAGGCCACTTTTAGAATACTGCATATAATTCTGTTCTAGATTAGAGTGGTGCTGGAAAAGCACAGCAGGTCAGACAGCATCCAAGGAGCAGGAAAATCGATGTTTCGGGCAAATGCTCTTCATCAGGAATGAAGGCAGGGAGCCTCAGGGGTGGAGAGATAAACGGGAGGGAGGGATGGGGCTGGGGAGAAGGTAGACAAGAGTACAATTGGTGGATGGAGGTGGGGATGGAGGTGATAGGTCAGAGAGGAGGGTGGAGCGGATAGGTGGGAAGGAAGATTGGCAAGTAGGACAGGTCATGAGGATGGTGCTGAGCTGGAAGGTTGGAACTAGGGTAAGGTGGGGGGGAGGGGGAATGAGAAAACTGGTGAAGTCCACCAGCGGCTCAGGATCCAGGACTAGACAGCAAGCTAACATTTCAAGTCAAGAAGAGACAGCTAGACTTGAAACATTGGCTTGCTCTCTTGCCATGGATGCTGCCTGACCCACTGTGACTCCAGCATTTTTTGCTTTCAGTGCAAATTCCAGCATCTATAGTAGTTTGTTCCTGGATGACTATATTAAGAGGAAGGGTTTAGAGATTCAGGGGACAAATGCTGGCAAATGGGACTAGATCAGTTTATTATATCTGGTCGGCATGGACAAGTAGGACTGATGGGTCTGTTTCCATGCTATATAACTCTATGACTCTGTAAATGAAGAGGAAACTATTTAGATACTTGAATAATAAGGGATTGTGGAGCAGAGGCCCAAGTCAGATCAGCCACATTTAATTGACTGGCAGAGAGGTGTCAAGAGTCCGATCCCTGCTTCTATTTTGCATTTTTTAAACTTAATATATACTTTTGAAGTTTAGTCACCATTGAAGTCTAGGATGACAACATTATAATGGTAGACAATTTGCTCCCAAACTATGGGATGATGACAGGCATTTTGTTTTAACAAAATTATTTGAAGAATAAATATTTATCAGAATGTAACTTTCTAATCGGGGGAAAGATCGGTGTTAATAAGATCACGTTTGGCTAGAGTGAACTGAGAGCAGATACTTTTAGGTAAATCTGTGTCAGATGGTTAGGCCACAACTAGTGTAGTGTGTGCAGTTCTAGAATCCACACTATAGGAAGGATGTGATAGCACTGGGGGGGAAGCAGAGGAGATTGACCAGGATGGTAGTTTTAATTATGAAGAAAGATTGCATAAACTGGGGTTATTTTCCTTTGGAGCAGAGGAGGCTGAAGCAGGGCAAGATTGAGGGGCATAGACAGGGTGGATGAAAAGAAACTTTCTCCCTTAATAGAGGGATCAGTTTCTGCGGGCATAGATTTAAGGCATGGGGCAGGAGATCTAGGGGAGATGTGACAAAAAATTTCTTCATCCAGAGGGTGGTAGGAATCTGGAACTCACTGCCTATAAGGATGATAGAGGCAGAACTCCTCATACCATTTAAGAAATAAGTACACAAGTTAGCTCGCTGAGCTTGAAGGTCTGTTTTCAGATGTTTCGTCACCATACTAGGTAACATCATCAGTGAGAGTCTCTGGTGAAGTGCTGGTGGTATGTCCCGCCTCTCTATTTATAGATCTTGGTTTCTTAAAGTGGGTGATGTCATTTCCGGTTCCTTTTGTCAAGGGAAGGTAGATAGGGTCTAAATCAATGTGTTTATTGATGGAGTTCAGGTTAGAATGCCATGTCTCTAAGAATTCTTGTGTATATCTTTGTTTCACCTATCCTAGGATGTGTGCGTGTTGTCCTTCTTTGTCTGTAGAAAACTAGTGAGAGTGGGTCATGCCTTTTGGTGGCCAGTTAGTGTTCATGTATCCTGGTGGCAAGTTTCCAGCTAGTTTGTCCGATGTAGTATTTTTTACAGTTCTTGCATGGGTATCTTGTAACTGACATTAGTTTTGCTGATGGTATCCATTGGACACTTTAGGTGCACTAGTAGCTGAATCAAGGCATAATTCCAATGTGCTACATCACACTGCAGCCCCCAAGAACTACAAAAAGCAGAAGAAAAATATCTATACAATGTTTTCATGAAAAACGGGCACCCAATAAACACAATCCACCAAATCCTCAGAAACAAACCCAAACAAGCAGACACAATGCAACCAAAAACTATAGCCACATTACCTTACATCAAAGACACATCAGAAATGACTTCCAGACTACTAAAACCCCTTGGCATCATGGTAGCTCACAAACCTAACAACTCACTTAAACAGTGACTGAAACTATTGGAGATGGAGAATGAAGGCTGTTTGACTCGTTGGACGAGTTGGTATTATGGGATGTTGTAATGAGAGCACCATGAACCAGATCAGAATTGGCAACCTTAGAAATCACGTAAGTGGAGCTGCAGAATGAATTGATAGGAATCTTTGTGCTGAAATAGGACCGAGGAGGAAATACCAAAATTGTTTAGCTGCACCTGGAGCTAAATGAATCACACTCTGCATACATTCTGAAAACCATGGCCCAGATGGGGAAGAAAAAGAGCCTTTGTTTTCTTAAGGACTGCAGTGCACTGAGATTATTTTAGTTTGACTGCTTAACAATGCACTTGTGCATGGGTGGAGTTGTGTTGTTCACAGCGCGGTATCTGAGAAACTCAGTTAATTTAGTACTTTTCACCAATTCTTTTCCCTCAAAATATACCTTATTCATAATGTTTATAAAAGGACATTCCAAATCATTTCAAATACAATATTACAGGAAGTGGAATATAATCCAATTTCTCTCCATACAGAATGCCCCGTTCTGACATGCCCCAAAACAATTGCAGTACATTGATAATTGCAATCTACCTTTCACCTCCCATATACCATCCATCAGGTTCAAAACAGTATCCGATCCCTTGGTGTACAATAGATGAAAGCCCTTGGATGGTGTGCTTTCCCAATTGTGCCTCTACAGTGGTTGCTCCACAGTGTGTCTCTTAAAAAAATACAGAAATCTCTTGGAAATCTGAAATACAGACAGAAAATGCAAGAAGTACAGAGTAGATCAGACAGCCTCATTGAAGTGAGAGGTAGGAGTAATGTTTCAGATTCTGACACCCTTTCAGACTTGAAGCATCAATTATGTTTCTCCACAATAGATGACTAACCTGCTGAGTATCTCTAACATTTTCAGTTTTCATTCTAAATGCTAAAAGCATTGCTCATATCTTAGACTCAAAGAGATGTACAGCATGGAAACAGATCCTTTGGTCCAACTCATCCATGCTGACCAGAAATCCTAACCTAATCTAGTCCCATTTTCCAGCACTTGGCCCATATGTCTCTAAACCCTTCCTATCCATATACCAATCCAGATGCCTTTTAAATGCTGTAATTGTACCAGTCTCTGCCACTTCCTCTGGCAGCTCATTCCATACACGCACCACTTTCTGTGTGAAAAGGTTGCCCCTTATGTCCCTTTTATATCTTTCCCCTCTCACCCTAAACCTATGCCCTCTAGTTCTGGATTGCCCCACCCCAGGGAAAGGACCTTGTCTATTTATCCTAGACATTGGAATGTGCCAGTCTGTAGGACTCAATTGTGCACACTCTTTGCACTGGGAAACCAGCAGGCTTTGGACAGACCAAAGAGCATCTTTCATATGCTAATAAACTTTCTAGCTGCAATTGATGTTTACCCTGTGTGTCCCTGGGTGTAGCCTGTCGAGTACAGAGTCCTGCACCATTAAGCTTCTCGGAATGGACAAAAATCATTGTACCTCTCTCCAGAACTTCTTTGCACATGTACATTCCACAAGGAGATGAACAGTGGTCACTATAGCCACCATTGAGGGCAATATTCAGAGGAGGTAAATTTTATTTGCTTCCAGCATACCATCAGTCCATAACAATACAACAAAGAGGAGAGCAAGCCTTAAACTGTTTAAAAGCAATCATCATATTTTGAAGTGCTATCCTGTCTCTTCTTGTTTGATGCTGCTGCTAACCTTAATTTTATTTAACTATGGAAAGATCTGGGAGATTCATCAAAGTGTTCTTTCTTTCTGAAGGGTACAGGTGTGGGTCAGTGATTTGATGAAAATGTATTACCTTACAGTTCAGAGAATCAAGGCTGTTGCCACTCCAAACATTCAACTTTCAGAGAGCACAGCCAACAGTTGTCTCTCAGTTGTCACTGTCAGTGTTTGCCACCTTCATACTTCGGTTATATGTGCCCCTACAGCATAGGTATGGATGCCCAAGAGATCATGAGACAGTGGCCATTTGCTACCATAAGGTCTTTGGGTAAATGGCCAACATCCATCTGAGCTGAAAATGTGTTGCTGGAAAAGCGCAGCAGGTCAGGCAGCATCCAAGGAACAGGAGAATCGACGTTTCGGGCATAAGTCCTTCTTCAGGAATGAGGAAAGTGTGTCCAGCAGGCTAAGATAAAAGGTAGGAAGGAGGGACTTAGGGGAGGGGCTTTGAAAATGCGATAGGTGGAGGGAGGTCAAGGTGAGGGTGATAGGCCGGAGTGGAGTGGGGGCAGAGGGGTCAGGAAGAAGATTGCAGGTTAGGAAGGCTTGACCTGCTGCGCTTTTCAGCAACACATTTTCAGCCCCTCCCTCGTTGGACTATCCACATACTGTTTCAAAAAATCCTCCTGGTCATAACAAACTACTTGCCTC
>NC_057741.1:31478104-31485375 GCF_004010195.1 Chiloscyllium plagiosum | reverse complement strand
CCCCCACCTTGTCTCAGTCAAATCCCTCGAACTCAGCACCGCCTTCCTAACCTGCAATCATCTTCCTGACCTCTCCGCCCCCACCCCACTCCGGCCTATCATCCTCACCTTGACCTCCCTCCATCTATCTCATTTCCAAAGCCCCTCCTCCCTACCTTTTATCTTAGCCTGCTGGACACACTTTCCTCATTCCTGAAGAAGGACTTATGCCCGAAACGTCGATTCTCCTGTTCCTTGGATGCTGCCTGACCTGCTGCGCTTTTCCAGCAACACATTTTCAGCTCTGATCTCCAGCATCTGCAGTCCTCACTTTCTCTCAACATCAATCTGAACAAGGTGAAGCCAGCTCAGACAATGTTGGACTGGCAATAAATGTACGGTGATGGAATTAACATTGAGACACTGAGTGGTGAACTTTTCCTTCTAAATGGACACATCTGAGATAGTAAAGGTGGAAATTCATCTCTTCTCTGGCCAAGAAATGTTGTCTGAGATCTCACCACTGTAGAGGAGTGCTTTGAGGATACAGGCTTGGTGGATATACAGTTTACGGTCTCAGTCGGGTTGCTGTGTTCAACACTCTTACTCAGCCTGGATATACGCATTGCAAAAGATGCAATTGTTATGTCAATTTCAGGTGTTAACTGACACAATACTACTGTCTGTGAAACCTATATATGTGAAATTATCCACAATCTCAAGTCACATTGTTAATGCAGATAGATGACGATACGGCAACAGTTTGGGCTCTGATATTTAGTATCCTGATGCAGGTGCTCAAAACAATCTCTTTCCAGTTGTGAGAGTTTGTCTGTTTGTTGCTGCAAATGTTCCAGCATTGTGTGGCACCGTTAGTATAGAGGACCTGTTAAGCACATTACTGTGTTTGCTGTAATTTTTTTCTCATTTTTGTTTTGGCACTGTGAACTGAAGTTGGATTTTGGACTTTTAATCTTGAAAAGCAGTTAGTTTTCAAAAAAAAGTGAACAAACAATCTGATGCTGACATTTGGGAACTGTCCTGGGAAGTTAATTGCAAGTTAATTATATTTCTAAGAACACTGCAGACATTTTGGCAAAAGGATGTGTTATGCTCAAGAAAAATGAGAGGTGATCTCATTAATATGGAGACATGATGGTCAAGTGGTATCATCATTAGGCTATTAATCCAGATACTGGATTAGTGGTGCTGGAAGAGCACAGCAGTTCAGACAGCATCCGAGAAGCAGTAAAATCGACGTTTCGGGCAAAAGCCCTATTAATCCAGATACCAAGGCAATGTTCTGGGGACCCAGGTTTGAATCCTGCCATGGCAAATGGTGTAATTTGAATTCAATAAGGCCTGGAATTAGGAATCTGATGATGACCATGAAACCATTGTCATGAAGATTGTCGGGAGAAACTGATCTGGTTCATTAATGACCTTTAAGGAAGGAAACTGTGTCCTTACCAGGTCTGGTCTACACATGACTCCAGAATCACAGCATTGTGGTTGACCTTAACTGCCCTCTAGGCAATTAGGGATGGATAATAATGCTGGCCTGGCCAGTAATGCCTACTTCTTGTGAATAAAATAAAATGGTTCTTAAGGAGCTTGACGGGGAAAGTGCTCAGTGGATTTTTTACCTCATTGGAGAGACTAGACCAGACTGCATAGTCTCAGAATTAAGTGGTGGCAACTCAAGACTGATATGAGGAGGAATTTCTCCTTTTAGAGTTATGAGTTTTGGAACTCCTTGTTACAAAGAGCTGTGGGGGCAGAGTCCTTGTGTATATTTAAAGCTAAGATACTTCATTGGTCAGAGTTTCACAGGTTGCAGGGAAAACACAGAAAAACAGACATGAGGAATGTTGGGTCAGCCATGATCCATTGAGTGGCGAAGCAGAGATTCAAGCAAGATACAATCCTGTGTGCTTGTAATTCAACGCATTATTTAAGGATTCCATGAAAACCTGGTAGTCATCCTGAAACAGTTATCAAACCGGGAGATTACAACCTTTTTTTTTCATTTTATCACTTAAAATGTCTATCTCTCTGTCTATGTATGTCAGCAGGAGTTATAGAAGTGTGGGAACAGGCCCTTCAGCCTAACAAGTCCACACCCACTCTCCGAAGAGTATCCCACCCAAACCCATTCCCTATGACTCGACATTTACCCCTGACTAATGCACCTAATCTACACATCCCTGAACACTATGGGCAATTTAGCATAGCCACTTCACATAATCCGCACACCTTTGGATTATGGGAGGACACCGGAGCACCCAAAGGAAACCCACACAGGCACAGGGAGGATGATCAAACTCCACACACAGTTGTCAAGGCTGGAATCAACTGGGTTTAAATCATAGACATTAATTACCTTTTTTAACTTTGCTCTACAATTTAATTACAAGTGGTAAAGCTGTGCGCACGGGTAGTAGTATCCCCGACTGACAGAAACAAAATCCCAGCGTCCACCCTTTCTAAGCCATGCATTATCTTCTAAGTTTCTATTAGATCTCCCCATAACCTTCTAAACTCTAATGAATATTATTCCAGGATCCTCAACCATTCATCGTATGTTAGGCCTACCATTCCAGGGATCATCCGAGTGAATCTCCGCTGGTCAATGCTCCAGTGCCACTATATCCTTCCTGAGGTGTGGGGCCCAAAATTGGACACTGTATTGTAAATGGGGCCTAATCAGAGCTTTATAAAGTCTCAGTAGCACATCACTGCTTTTATATCCCAACCTTCTTGAGATAAATGACAACATTATATTTGCTTTATTCACCACGGACTCAACCTGCAAGTCCACCTTCAGAGAATCCTGGACTAGCACTCCCAGATCACTTTGTACTTTGGCTTTAGGAATTTTCTCACCATTTAGAAAATAGTCCATGCCTGTATTCTTTTTTTCAAAGTGCAAGACCTTGCATTTGCTCACGTTGAATTTCATCAGCCATTTCTTGGACCACTCTCCTAAGCTGTCCAAACCTTTCTCCAGCCTCCCCACCTCTTCAAAACTACCTGCCTGGCAAACTAACTTTGTACCATTAGTGAACTTCACCAGAATGCCCTCAGTTCCTTCATCCAGATCATTAATCTATAAAGTGAACAGCTGCAGCCCCAACACTGAACCCTGCGGGACGCCACTTGTCACTAGCTGCCATTCCGAAAAAGAACCTTTTATCCAACTCTCTGCCTTCGGTCAGACAGCAATCTTCAATCCATGCCAGACACTCACCTCAAACACCATGATCCCTCACCTTACTCAGCAATCTCCCATGAGACACCTTATCAAAGGCCTTTTCGAAACCTAGGTAGATAACATTTACTGGGTTTCGAGGCCACCATGTTAAATGTCTTCAAGGCAGAGATTGATAAATTCTGAATCTCGCAAGGAATTAAGGGATATGGAGAGCGTGCTGGCAAGTGGCATTGAAATGCCCATCAGCCACGATTGAATGACGGAGTGGACTCAATGGACCGAGTGGCCTTACTTCCACTCCTATGTCTTATGGTCTAATATTAATAATTATTAATTTCTGTTCAAGTTATAAACTTGGTGTCTGATATCTATTATTTTTAAAGTCTGCTTAGGAACAAGTGGGCAATCTTGAGGGTCATTGAATATTTTAATTTCACTCTGTTGCAAATCCAGTGTTAGCGAGTCTGAACTGGTCTGGTTTCCTATTCCTGCATCCAAACAGAGCTAAGAGAATGCAAGGACTGCAGACGCTGGAGAATCAGAGTTGAAAAGCACAGTAGGTCAGGCAACATCCGAGTTGAACTTTCCCACTTAAGCCCTTATCATCTCTGACTCCTCCCATCCTTTCCTGAACTTACCAATCTGTATCTCCAGCGATTGAATCAACACAGACGTCTATTTCAAAACCACCAACTCCCACAGCTACCTTGAAAAAGCCCCAAGCCTGCACTGCCCGATTCTACCTCTTACCCAAAATCAACAATCGTGACTGCCCTGGTCGACCTATTGTCTCCGCCTGCTTGTGCCCCACTTAAGTCATCTCCTCATATCTTGACTCTGTCCTGTCGCCTTTGATCCAGGAACACTCCACAGCCTCCATGACTTTCGATTCCCCAGCCACCAACACCTCTTCTTCACTATCGACGTCCAGTCCCTATACACGTCCATCCCCCATGGCAAAGGCCTCCAAGCTCTCTTTTCTTCCTCTCCTGTCGACCTAACGAGTCCCCCTTCATTGATACACTCATTCAATTGGTGGAAGTGGTCCTCACCCTCAACAACGTTTCCTTCAAATCTTCCACTTCCAATAGACCAGAGGGGTAGCCAGGGGTATCCACATGGGCCCCAGCAATGCCCGCCTCCTCGTTGGGTATGTAGAACCGTCCATCTTCTGAAGTTACACTGGCACCATCCCCCACCTTTTCTTCCGCTACATCAATGATTATACTCGCACTGCTCGTGCTCCCAAAAACAAGTTGACTGGTTCATTAACTTCACTAACAGCTTCCACTCTGACCTCAAGTTCACATGGACCATCTCTGACACCTCCCTCCCCTTCCTGGACCACTCTGTCTCCATCTCCGGCAATTGACTCAACACGGACATCTACGTCAAACCCACCGACTCCCACAGCAACCTTGACTACACCTCCTCCCACCCCACCCTGTAAAAATGCAATCCTTTACTCCCAATTCCTCCACCTCCACCATATCTGCTCCCAGGAGGAGCAATCCCACTCCAGGACAGATTGTAACCAAATTACCCCGTATAAGCATCCACAGAGGGAAAAAAACGGATAGAATCTGGCTATATAAACACTTTGACAACAAAAGCATGTACTTTGGTAGACATTTTTTGATTATAAACTCAACTCGTGTCTCCGTGAATCCTACACCGTTTTCAAAGCACAAATGAGACGTGGAATATGGTGGAGGAATTGGGAGTAAAGGATTGCATTTTTACAGGGTGGGGGTGGGAGGAGGTGTAGTCAAGGTTGCTGTGGGAGTCGGTGGGTTTGACGTAGATGTCCGTGTTGAGTCAATTGCCGGAGATGGAGACAGAGAGGTCCCGGAAGGGGAGGGAGGTGTCAGGGAACATCTCTGGGACACATGCACCAAGCAACCCCACTGCCCTTCAACTCCCCCTCCCACAAGGACATGCAAGTCCTGGGGTGCCTCTACCGTTAAATCAAAGCCACCCACCAACTTGAGGAAGAATGACTTATCTGCCTTGGGACCCTTCAACCACGGCATCAACATGGACTTCTCTAGTTTCCATATTTCCCCTCCCTCCCACCTCATGCCTGACCTGCTGTGCGTTTCCAGCACCACTCTAATCTTGACATCTTCCTTCCCATCTATCTGCTCCAGCTTCCCCAATGACTTATCACACTCTTTACATCCCGCCCCACCCCCTATTTATCTCTCATCCACCTTCCCTCTCCACGTTCCTAATGATGGGCTTATGCCCGAATCGTAAGCTTTCCTGCTCCTCGGATGTTGTCCCGACTTGCTGTGCTTTTCCAGCGTCACCCTTTTCGACTCCTGACAGCTCTCGGATGAAGACGATTGCGCCCATTTCGAGCAATTCTGATGACCTTCCTCATCTTTCTCTCCAGACGCTGTTGATCGTCGCAGAAAATGTTGAAAACAATGTAATGACGTGCCATTTGATCTCATGTTCTGGAAGCATCAGAGCCGCGTCTCGTTCATATGCATAACGAGCCTTCTAACCACATTTAACCCTCCTGAACAAACATGTTTTTGGTGAAACATGTTTTTGGTTCAACCCAGCATTCGTGTTTCATAAGACATTTGTACTTCTCTCTGCCGTACTGGCTCGTTAAAATGCCAGGACTTTTGTTTCAAACTTATTAATCTCAACATTTTAAGGCTGCTTTATTTTAATTTTTAATACTGGTTCAGTCGACCTTCCCAAGTTGGTATTCTGCACATTTTGACCTACAACATCTGAAGGTTAGCCGTTTTGTTTTAGTCTGAGGTTTCGTGATGCAATGCAGGCAACGTTCCGCAAGCATGGTTATGTTATTGGTTGTAGAATTGACGAATTGCATTGAGAGCGTGGTTACAACGCCCCATTGAGAGAGAGAGACACAAGCGGATCGTTTGCATGACTCAGACAATCCCAACAGCGTAACATTGTCACAGCTGGGGCATGACTTTCCTCCAGATCGTTCAGTACGACTTCTCCCCACCGGAATAAACAGCGATCGCGCGAAAGGGAGAAGGTAAATCTTTAACAAAATACTTTGCAAGCCAATTGCAGAGGAAGACACGTCGTGAGGGAAAAGGGTAGATGGGGGATTTTCAGGATTTTGCAGGTTTTGACTGTGCAGTAACTACATCCATTTTTATTTTGCTTTGATTCGCACATATTACTGATGCGATTTCAATGAAATTACAGTTTGCAGTTCAGATTTGCAATGGTCGGAGTTGGTTGTTGCACTTGGCTGCAAAGCTCTCTCGCCCCCTAACCCTGCACTCGCCGTCTCCCGGGGCGACCGCTGCCCGGGGACTACCATTGATTTAAAAAAAAGAGACCGGCCTGCTGCCCGCCAAAGGCCCATTGGCGCATCCGGCCGTCAGTCACAGCCTATCCTCGACTTCTCGGCCAAGACGAACGGACGGCAGCTCGAGAGTCCTTGTCGTTATTTCGCTACTCTTTTGGTTTCGTTCTCCTCCCTTCGTTTTATCCAGGCCGTGAGCGATTTTTTCTTTTTAACGATCGGACCTGCTCCGTCGCGGTCTCGAGAGCTCGCCTCACCTTCACCGCCACCTCCGCCGCTGCACCATTGGCTGGCTCTCGGTGGGTTCGGTCTGTGATTGGACGACGCCGGTGTCAGTGGACACTGCCCCCCCCCCGGGTCCCGCCTCCTCATTCTCCCTCCGCGGTCCGCATCCTGAGGAGGAGGTGCGCGAGCCCGGGACCCCAAACCGTCACTGGCGGATGGTGCTGAGGGGAGAGTCGGGCGGTGGGGAGAGAGAGAGAGAGAGAGAGAGAGCGCGCGCGACCCCGGGGGTAGGAACGATAGGAGAGACCTGGGGGAATGGCTGGAGAGAGAAATACTGATATTTGTGGGTACATTTCCCGAGAGGAAATTGTCTGGTTTAACCTCCTTCTCCCCCACCCACACCAAATTATTTCTCACACCTTCCTTCCCCCACCACCCAAAATCCCTTCTTTCTCCTTCCACCATTCCCCCCCCCCCCAAAATACCTTCTCTTATTCCACCACTCTCACCCCTCCCCAAATCCCTTCGCTCGCCTTCCACAATCCT
>NC_057741.1:31460865-31477548 GCF_004010195.1 Chiloscyllium plagiosum | reverse complement strand
CTTTCCACAATCTCCCCACACACCCAACATCCCTTCTCTCACCTTCAACCCCTCACCCCCAAAAGCTTCTCCTCATCCCCATTCCACTTCCCCACACACACCCCCATCCACTATGCATCCTATTCCCTTCTGATCCTCTTTTGGTTTATTTCTCCACACACCCCTCTCTCCTATTCCTCCCCTTTTCTTTTATGGTTCCTCCCTCTTGCATTGAACAAAGTAGAGGAAAATGAGCCAAGCTCCTGGTTCATTAATTTCAATGTTTTATGAAGGTTGCATCTTTAGCATCCATCCACAACCTTCCACATGCCAGCAGAGCACAGCTTAATTTTGTTCAAAGTTTTTTGTTGTTGAGTTGGCCTTTTATGTAGATTATTTTAGGGAACTTTATACTCTCCAGGCAAGTTTTGTTAATTCTTGACAATAGATTGGTTTTGGTTTTTCTTTCATTAGTATGAGGCATTTGTTCTATAGAAAGGACCATGTGGTAATTGTTTGGATGCTACTCATATTGATGTCCAGTAGCTACATTCTTTCTCTCTCTCTCTCTCTCTCTCTCTCTCTCTCTCTCTCAAAACTGCCAATGCTTAAGTTTTAATGGTGTTGGTTTTAACTTTTGCTTTTTCTTCTTTCAGCGAACTACTGAATTCTTCAGATACGTTAAACTACATTGAAAGGAATCTTGAAATATTTTTTCCAACTTGAAGTTTCATTCCTGGGCACTCTCTGTTTTATTGAGTTATGTCAACAGCTGCACTATTCACCTTGTGTAGATCTGGTGGCTTTCACGTGAGAAGAAGAGCACTGTTGACTTTCAAGCTGCTACAGGACGAAAAGCGCGTGGTTCTACTTTGCCAGAGCAGTACCAGTGATCGGAGGTCTTCACGCTTTGACGTTGACGGTGGTGGCCGCCTGACATCCTGGGATTCTTTTGGAATCTGGGACAACCGCATTGATGAACCAATTCTTCTTCCACCCAGCATAAAATATGGCAAACCCATTCCTAACGTTAGTCTGAGTAAAGTCGGATGTGTCACTCAAATAGGCCAACGCAAGGAGAATGAGGACCGTTTCAGTATTGACATGCTAACTGAAAATGTGCTGTACTTTGCAGTGTTTGATGGACATGGCGGAACAGCAGCAGCTGACTTTTGCCATAAATATATGGCAAAGCATATTGCGTACGTATCTATCAATTGTTAGCTTGTGAGCAATGAACCTGGGAAGATCCAAAAATCTACTGGAAAGTACTTTTACTTTTGGATCATCGTTATAATTCAAACTTGCCTTTTCATTGATGCATACATTTTAAAAAAATTACTGAGTGTTACAGAGAAAAAAGTTACATGGCCAAAAGTTGGGGCTTGTCTTCACAAGCTGTTTGGTTAAAAAAGGTTGCTGTTTGTATAGTAGTCCTTTATCCATTTCCCTTAACTATACAGTATAAGCCACTTACAGCGGAATAATCTGTACAGATATAGTTTGCCTAGCATGTCAGTCCACGGAATGGAATGTGAATCCTGTCTTCACCCTCTACTAGCCTTGCACAGTTCCAATCTTTGTGGTTGTCTATCCTTCTCTATACTGCACTGTATTTTGAAAATTTTCACTTGCTCTGGCCTAAGTATTTTTTTTATGAGCATTCGTCATTATGATCTAGTAAATTAGTATTCTGTGGGGTTGACTCTATTTCAGGTATTCATGTTGCATCGCCATTTCCTCTGGATTCAATGGATGCCTCTTCCAGTATCTTTCATGAAAACTTTGTGCGTTAAAGTGGCTTTGATACAAGGGGATAACTTATATCCAGCCTCAGTCAAATTTTGTTAAGAGTGTTATTTTAATTTCTTAGAACATTAGGAAGGATATTTTAGAGTTGTAAAGCATGGAAACAGACCCTTCATTCCAATTGGCCTTGCTGAGCCAGCTTTCCCAAACTAGACTAGTCCTATTTGTCTGCATTTGTCTAAAACTGGAGGCATGCATTTAATGTGAGAGGGTCAAAGTTCAAAGGAGTTGTGAGGGGCAAGTTTGTTATTGTGTGGTACGAGTGTGGAACACACTGCCAGGGGTGTTGGTGAAGGCAAATACAATAGGTCTTTTAAAAGATCTGTAGATAAGCATGTGAATATGCAAGGAATGGAGGGATATGAATTAAGGGCAAGCAGAAGGGATTAGTTTAATTTGTGTCAAGTTTAGCATAACATAATGGGCCAAAGAGTCCTTTCCTGTGCTTTACAGTTTTATATTCATTTGGACCATATCTCACCATTTCCTATTCATGTTCCTGTCCACACGTCTTTAAATGTTGCAACTGTACTTGCATCTGTCACTGACTCTGGCAGTTCATTCTATATTCACACAACCCTCTCTATGAAAAGGCTGCCACTCAGTTCTCTTTTAAATCTTTCCCTCTCGCTTTAAACCAATGCCATCTAGTTTTGAAGTTCTCTATCCTAGAGAAACGATCTTGGCTATTCACTTTATCTATGCCCTTTATTATTTTATAAACTTAATATAAGGTCACCCCTCAATCTCCTACACTCCATGGAAAAACGTGCCAGTCTATCCAACCACTCCATATAGCTCAAATCTTCCATTTCTGGTAACACCCTTTGAAATCTTTTATACATCATTTCCAATTTAATATACTTCCTCTGCAGGCTGACTAGAACTGTACATATACTCCAAAAGTGGCTTTACTAATGTCCTGTACATCACAATATAATGACCCAACTCCTATAATCACTGGTGTGATCAATGAAGGCAAGCATGCCAAATGCTGCTTTCACTACCATGTCTACCTGTGATGCCACTTTCAAGGACCCATCTCTTAAATCTCTTTGTTTGGCAACACTTTCCCAGGGTCCTACTATTAACTCTAAGTCCTTGCCCTGTCTTGTCTTATCAAAATTCAACACCTCACATTCGTCTAAATTGAACTCGATCTGCCTCTCTGCTCAGCTGATTAGGATCCTCTTGTACTTTTAGGTAAACTTCACAATCTACTATATCATCAATTTTGGTGTCATCTGTAAAATTACTAACCATGCTTCCTATATTCCAAATAATTTATATAAATGAAACCAACATTAGACCCAGCACTAATCCCTGCAGAACACTGGTCACAGACCTCCAGTCTGAAAAACTCCTCCTACTGTGAAGCTAATTTTGTATCCAATTGGCTAGCTCTCCTTGGATCCCATGTGACCTAACTTTACTAACCAGTCCACCATGCAGAACCTTGTTGAAGCGTCTACTGCTGTACTCTCATCTGTCATCTTGATTGTGGATTTAGAATCGCGTCACGTCAGGTAAGGACAGTAGGTTTCCTTCTCTAAAAGACTTAATGAACCAGATGGGTTTTTCTGACAATTGGTGAAGGTTTCATAGTCTTCATTAGACTCTTAATTCCAGGCTTTTAAAAAAATTGAATTCCAATTCCACCATATGCAGTGGCACAATTCGAACCCAGACGAAACGTCGATTCTCCTGCTCCTTGGATACTGCCTGACCTGCTGCGCTTTTCCGGTAACACATTTTCAGCTCTTTAGATTCATTGTCTAATGATTTTACCACAAGCCCATCACCTCCCCCTTCCCATTTTAAATTAAGTCCACATCTGAACCTGTTCCTTTTTGGAAAAAAAATCCAAGCCATTATTTTCAAATGGGATTAATAGAGATTTATTTACTAAACTCTCATGTATGTAAGAGAGAATGACTTCGCAACTTTCTCGTTTTGAGGCAGTCTTTGCCTGTGTGACTTTAAAGGCTATTGTACTTTTTTTTTTCGCCATATTGCTTACTCATGTCACTGCAGGCACAAGGTTTCTTCTTGGCCTTTTTGGGTAACCAATTGCTGTAGCCACCTGCAAACAACTCACCATCACTTGGCAATTGCTCTTAAGGCATTCATGACTATCCATCTTGTGGAGTTGTGTTTCCTATTATGATCACTAGTCTTTTCAGCCTGTATTTATGTCCCAGCTATCTTTTGGTTTTCTCATGGTCTCTTCTATGACCTGATTTCCGTCTGGGCTATTGAGCAACCCTGGCTGTCTGTTCATTACTGTAAACTCATATATAACTTTGTCAACCGTGGCTCAGGTCATAATATTGTTATCTCTGTGTTAGGTTATGGGTTCAAGTCCAACTCCAAGACCTGGAACATAATCTAAACTGACGCCAAGCAGTGTCGAGGAGGTGCTAAACTGCTGGAAGTGTCCTGATTTGGTGTCTGATGTGTCTTCTAGTAGATATGAATGATCCCATGGTACTATCTTGAAACAGGCATTAGCCCTGAATTTCTGGCACTGTAAATTCTTCAACAAATATGAACAAATTCTGATTCTCAGTGCTATTTATGGGAGCCTACTGTGTTCAAATTGCTGTCACATTTCCTAAGACAGTGATGCATTTCCAGAATCTTTAATTGTCCTAAAGAGTATTTAAGGTCGTGGAAGATGCTATATGAAAAAGTCATAGTCATAGAAATGTACATCATGGAGCAGACTCTTCAGTCCAACTTGTCCATGTTGACCGAATATCCTAAATTTATTTAGTCCCATTTGCCAGTATTTGGTCCATATCCCTTTAAAACCTTTCTGTTCATATACCCATGCAGATGCCTTTCAAATTTTGTAATTGTACCAGTCTCCACCCTTTGAGCTTTTTTTAAAAAAATTATTAATAGGATGTGGAATTCACTGGCTTAGTCATTTGTCCTTGAACTGAGGTGTTTGCTGGGCATTTCACATTGCTGTGATTCTGAAGTCACATATAGGTCAGACCAGGTAAAGATGGCAGTTTTTCCTTCCCTGAAGGATATTGGTGACCCAGCTGGGTTTTTACAACAATTGGTGCTAACTTCATGGGCATCATTAGACTTTTAATTCCAGATTATTATTGAATGCAAGTTCCACCATTTGTCATGGTGGTATTTAAATACTGGTCCACAGATCCACAGAACCTGTGTGTGTCTCTCTTTCTCTGTCTGTCTGCCCCCCACCCTCTCCTCCGTATTGCTATTTTCTTATCTTGCTTTTTGTTTCTAATTTATTGCATCAAATATTCTCATTTTCATGATTTGTTCAATTACTTTTCTTGGTTTTTTTTCTTGGCAGTACTCTGCTATTTCATGCTGTTCTGCAGCTTTGATCTCCACTAACATGTTACATTTCAGTGTTAGCCAGCTGAACTACATGGCCAAGGGAAAATAATTCAAACAATGGGTGTTTGGTTTTACTTTGTGTAGTGTTCAGTTGAAGTATTTCTTTATTCTCCCTACCTCACAATATTTTTACTGTTATGTTGATTTCAAGATAAAGTTTGCTCCTATTTTCATCAGAAATAATGCGCTGTGGCAGTATATAGTGTTGTGGCATTCAGCGTAGGGTTGTAACATCTGTTCCGTTCAACTAACTGCGCTCTAAACCAAAATACGGAAACAATTTACATCACCATATGCGACATGAAAACATATCTGGTGTGAGGAATGGTAAATTAATATCTTTCATCATAATTTGACAGTGAAATGATAAATTCTGTTTTACAATCCTCTTCCAAAAGGAGCCAATTTACAAAGTATATTTTTCTCTTTTGCATGTTACTACAGCAATATATTTTTTTATTTCAAAAATATACTTTATTCATAAAATATTTTGATAGTCTGTACAGTTGGTCATGCCATACATACGTAAACATTCCATTTCTTTGCATACAGAGATCAGACTTTATCATTTTTATATACAGGTCTGTACGTTTATCAATCATATATCAAAGTTTTTTTTATTTCAAAAATATACTTTATTCATAAAATATTTTGATAATCTGTACAATTGGTCATGCCATACATACGTAAACATTACTACGGCAATGTATACCCAATATATTGCTCTTAAAGTTATACTTGTGACTTTCATGATCTCAAGACATCTTGTAGCACACCACAGCCAATAAAGTATTTTTCAGTTGTGGTTACTGTTGTTAAGTCAGCAAATGCAGAAGCTAATTTGCATATAGCACGGTCCCTAATGAAGCATGGGAGAAAATTACCAGTTCAGAGATACACTATGACAAACACATCATGAGGGCACCGCTAATGCAAGTGGAGGAGTATTTCGTATTCACTTGACATTGAAGAACACAGAAGATCTTGGGATCTCAGTCTACAGCATAGATTTCGCCTTTTCCTGAGATTGACTTTGATCTGATCAGAAATCCTCAGCAACATAGAACATCAAACGAATCACATTGAAGACCGCAAGTTGAAAACTATCCAGAAATTACTGATTTGGCATGAATGACTACTGCTCATTATCCTTTTTTACACTTTCTAATCACTTTGCAGAGACTAAAATAAAGATTGGGGCACTCTCATGGATTGGTTAGGAATGACCTGGCTTAAAAATTCCAAAAATGTAACTGTTTTAATTGGAGAAAACGTTGTCATCCTACAAGTCATTAGTATGTGTTTGTTCAGCATCAGAGTTCAGTAATTATGATGTTTAAAAGTTGACATTTTCATTCAATAACTTGAAACTTTTTTTGCAGTAAGACTCAGGGTGTAAAAAAACATTCATGACAAATCAGTGACTTCTACATGGTTTTCAATTATGAGAATTATAAATGGCATATCTTTGGAGAAAGATGGAATAACTAACAACAAATTTGCTTTTAACTCCATCGGCAGGCAACAGAAGTTGCTCTAACCGTCAGAGTAATAACTGTGAGTGCTGTCCATTTCATAACTTTCACCATTGTTATAGCTGCAGATTCAGGGCCACAAACTCTTAACAGTGCAGCACCACCTTAGAGTGAAGCATGACCTTTTGACTTTGCAACTGCACTCTAAGTTAAGCTGACAAACGTGTCATGTTATCAAAACAAATTTGTCCTACTAGTTGCCCATAAAAGTAAAATTAATATTCTTTTCAACAATTGATAGAATTAGGCTTGCTGCAGTGGTAGCACTTTTGCTTCTGAGACAGACTTGCTCCAATATCTTGAGCAAATACGTTAGCTATGTTATTTTGGAGGATATGTTAAACAGAGTTTCTTGTCTGTCTTCTCAGAAGATAGAAGGGAAAAAAATCCATGGTGTTGTTTTAATATGGCTGAAGTGTTCTCTTTTCTTAATCCCTGATCAACATGAAAATGTGCGATTTGAACATTATTGTGTTGCTGCTTGTGGAGCTGAAAATGTGTTGCTGGAAAAGCGCAGCTGGTCAGGCAGCATCCAAGGAGCAGGAGAATCGACGTTTCGGGCATGATCCCTTCTTCAGGAAACGAAGCTCCTGTCCGAAACGTCGATTCTCCTGCTCCTTGGATGCTGCCTGACCTGCTGCGCTTTTCCAGCAACACATTTTCAGCTCTGATCTCCAGCATCTGCAGTCCTCACTTTCTCCTTGCTGCTTGTGGAACCTAGTGTGCAGAGATGTTGATGTCTTGTCCTACATTACATCATGTTACACCAAACTTGTTAGTCAAGGGCTTTTAGATTAACTGAGACTGTACAAAAGTGTCTAATTTCTTATATGGTTCATTGAACATGCCATGTTCGTTTGTTTTTGTTGAAGTAACTGTCTAAATTCAATATTGCAATCCAGAAATTTCATAACTTTTTAATAGCAGTTAATTGTCTTAATAAATTGAACATGTCTTAATAATTAGCATTTGGATTAGTATAAAATGCATAAGTGTTATTTACTGATAATTTTATTTATTTTTTGCTTCTTTAGACAATGTCTTTCACAGGAGGAGGATCTGGAAGTGGTATTGACCAAAGCTTTTTATGAAACAGATAAGGAATTTGCAAGACATGTCCATTTATCTGAAAATGGTAGGTACCTCTGTTTAATGCCTGCCTGTAGTAAATAAATTGATTAGTTGAACTTTTTTAGTGTGGATGTTAGTAAATATATATGGTTTGCCAGATAGTTTAAAAAACTGATTTTATTTTAAAGAGCTGAAGTTGATTGGGTTATTCTTTAAACTTCAGGGTTAATATTGTACACTAAACTAGTTTTCTAGTTGATTACCAAATTAATGTTGGTAAGGAAAAATGATTCTGCAACTAGACTGCGAATAGATTTAATTTATTTGTTATAACAAACCAAAAACATGCTGCTGGATTCAAATGTCAAACTGCTGCACTCAAGCTTTTTGCTTTCAACTGAGTCAAAATTTTTGTCAATATTTTTTATTTTCTTGTATTGAGTAATTTCTTTAAAAGCCATTTCCTAGCATTAGTAAGCACTGCACATTTTATTGCCACATCATAAATCAGTAATTTCTTAAACTTCTAATATTGCATATTTAAATAAATTTTTGAAAATGCTTAATTTTTTAATTTCATGTTATTGTGAAACTTTGTAGTCTTTCAGAAAATTATTTTTCAAATGCATCCTATTGTCATGTTAACTTTCACGGTAGTAGGATAACCTCATTTTCTGTTTTGTAAATTGTAAGATCAGATTAAAGCAAATTGTCAAAATTCTTTATATTTTATTTTTATACACCAAGCTAGTCTAAGTCATTGGTGGGTGATAATAAATCATTTTATTTAAGTTTTTGTAATTTTAGCCATCAATGGATAGATTCTCTGAAAGAAGTTAATAGTAGGAGTTCTCCTTTCTGTGTTAAGCTTGATTTGTCTTTTTGGATGTACTGATGACCAAATGAAATTATACTTTTTTTTTCATTTCTCCTATACACACCCTAAAATTGTGAATTTATGCTTAGGAAATCACTTCAATATTAATACCTAAGAAATTAGTTTATAATGTTTACATAATTTAAACGCCACTTATTCGTCCTATAGTTGAAAATAATTTTTTCTTCAAAACTAATTTAGGTTTCTCAGGTATGCTGTTAAAATCTGTGAAAGAAGGGAAATGGGTCCGGGGATCATGAGAAATGTTAAAGCAAAAAAATGCATGCTTTACTGAATTGGAGTTAAGTTTGTCATGGTGAAGAAATCTTTTAGGAGGTAACAGGAAAGCAGTGAATGTAATATATTTGGATTTTTTTTTAGAAGGTAATTAATAAGATGCTACACATTGTGCTACTTAATAAGACCACATAGTGTTGAGGTGGCATATTAGTATGGATAGAGGATTGGCTAACTAATGGAAGACTGAGATAAGGGACGTTTTTCAGATGGCAACCTGTAATGAGTAAGGCGCAATAGGGTGAATGCTGGGACTACTTTATTTACAATACATGGTGAATGTGTTAAAGCTAAGTTTGTAGCTAACACAAAAATAAGTGGAAAGGCAACTGGTATGCGGAGGGATGTAGACAGGTTAAGCAAATGGGCAAAAACTTGGCAAGTGAAATATAATGTGGGAAAATGAGGTTATGAACTTTAATGGGAAGAATAGAGGAACTGAATATTATTTAGCTGCAGAGCAGATTTCAGGAAAAATATACTGGCCTAGGAACCAGTCCAGAGAAGGTTTACTAAACTGATAGCAGGTATGAAGGATTTCTCTCATTAGGAGTGGTTGAGTAGATTGGGCATGTATTCATTAGAATATAAAAGAAGTAGCGACAACCTTGTTGAAATGTGAAAGGTTCTTAGGGAACCTGACTGGGTATATAGGAACAATTATTTCCCCTTGTGGGCCAGCCTAGGACCAGATGGCATAATACCAGAATAAAGGGTTGCATTTAGGACACAAGTTAATGAATCTGTGTGGAATTCATTACTGCAGGGTCCGTTGAGACTGAGCCATTAAGTATACTCATGGCTGCGATCGACAGATTTTTAATCAGTACAGGAATTAAAGTTTCTGAGGAAAAATGGAATTGAGGATTATTCTGCAATGACCGCAAAAAATGGGCTGAATAACCTACAACTTATGATTCTATGATTTTCATACTCTTTAATTAAGTAAATTAATTAAGTATACTCTTTAATTTTGTATATTGCTTTTGACAAGTTAGTCCAGGTAAAATGAATTGAATGTGTATATTACCTCTGGTAGCGATATTTGAAAACAGCTCATCCTAAATAGCTCATAGTTAAAAATCACACAACACCAAGGTGTAGTCCAACAGGTTTATTTGGATGTACTAGCTTTGAGTGCTGCTCCTTCATCAGGTAACTGAAGGAGCAGTGCTTTGAAAGCTAGTACTTCCAAATAAACCTGTTGGACTATACCCTGGAATTGTGTGCTTTTTAACTTTGTCCACCCCAGTCTAACACCGGCTATCATAAGTAGCTCATGTCATTCTTAGTTCTGCCTTTAGGGAAATGACTCTATAAACTGCAAAACTTAGTTTAAGATTGACCATCCTTGTTCAAAACAACAAACATGACCAACTTGGGAAAAGAAATATCACACCTGTGTAGGAAAAACATTTGAGTACTGGATATAAAGTATGTTGTTAAGGCTAGATAGAAGGAGTTTAATTCTGTGCCTCAGCTCCATCCTAGTCCTTCTGGAACAGTCCTTTTTCTTTCAGCAGGACTGCTTCCTTACAGCTAAAAACTACCTCTGACATGTATAATGTTGCAGAGCTTCATTTAGAGGAAGAAGACAACAGTCAGTAGTGAAAGGCATTTGGCAGCCATGTGTACTTCTGTTAAAAGAGGAACACTTAGATTAAATGCTTTGGAGTTACTGATGAATTTTTCAAGAGGCAAGCACTTTACGTCAATAGTACCATTTACTTATGAAGCTCAGAATGCCAAATTAGCCCTATAAATGGAATGTTGTAGGTTCCTGGATGTCAATGAGTTCATACTTCTTTAATTTCAGAAAGTGAGGAGTTCATATTTCTTCTGAATCGCAGTAGTGTATCAGCTGTTCTAGCCAACAAGTAGTTTTTGATTGTGGACATATTTCATTAACAAAACTGTACTTAAACATATGCAGTTCTGTGCTGTGAATGGGAGAGCGGATTGCCACCTGAGATTTTAGTCTAAATTAAACTTTTGGGTTATTTCTGCCTCTCCATCAAGGAACACATAAACAAATGGAAGAGAGCTGAGAAAAAGAAATTTTTAAAACTTTTTAAAGAAGTGCTGGAGCAGAGAAATTAAGACCAAAATGAATAAAGGTTTGGGGAGAGCAAACCAGAAGAGAATTGGATGAAAAAATATTTTGAAACATTTGACTTCATTATTTACACTCACTTCTATAACAATTTTCCACAGATTACATTACTTTTCCAAAATGTTACATTGCAAAAATTACAACTGTACTTTTGGAGTTTACTGTTGAGTATAATGCATAAGAGGAGCTGGGCTGCAAAGCAAATTTAATCGTAAGGACAGCGCATCTTTTACCAGTGTAGTGCAGACATTTATGTGGCTGCAGGTTCAGGTTTATAGAGAGTCCAAGATGATTCACACCTTTCACTTTTATATATTTCATTGAATATAGAAGATAAGGAGCAATCCAGTCGGAAAGCTAATGAATGTGTGTATAGAGAGGTGGGGATGTTTCCATTTCAAGGAGTCCAGAGCAAGACAACATGGGCTGAACAATAGATCTGGGTTAGTGAAGATTCAGATCAGCTGTAGCTTATTAAATGGTGGAGTAAGTTCAAAGTGCAGAATGACCTTCAGTTGCAATATTTCCTGCATCTGCCGACAGTGCTTGTGTTTTTATGTTTAACTTTTGTAGTTGGCTCTTGACTTAAGGTTTTTTTTATTGCAAAGTAATTGTGCCTAATAATGATTCACCATGGTTCTGTGATAATGCAGAATTGGAAAGTACAGACAAGCTTTGCAAACTGGTCTGAAAGAGCTAAAGGTATCAGTTTTCAATCAGTAACTCTTGTGTAACTAGGCTGCTTTAAGTCACTTAGTATTGCCAGTGTGCACTTCTACGTTACTAATATCACTTAAAACCTTACTTTTGCCCTCTTGGGGAATCTTGCCTTTTAACTGTTTTTCCTACTTTTCTAATCAACCTGTTCAGAGGTGTTATCGCGCACCTCTGCAGCAGGTGGGACTTGAACTCTGGCTTCCTGGTCGAGGGTAGGGCCACTGCCGCTGCGCCAAAAGAGGGCCCAAAATATTTTGAAGCAACCTGACCAGACATGATGTGACACACCTCTAGAACATGTGGGACTTGAATCTGGGCCTCTTGGTTCAGAGGTAAGGACACTACCAGTGTACCACAAGAACCCTTTAGATGAAACCAGTCAGCAACAGTTTGGCAAATTGTGTATATTTGCATATTATCCATAATATCGTGGTTCCATACAATATATTATTGAATTTACTCGGGTTGAAGTTTATGCAAATCTTGCCTTTTAATAATGTTATCGTTGAGGGTAAAAACAGTTCTCTGGTTATAGACACTGCATTTAGATCTTGTGTTTTGACTCACTAGATTGTGTATTACATGTGGCCCACTTACAAGTGCAGCTTTAATCGGACCTAATGGTATTTGAGATGTGGAAAGTGTTTACTTTTTCGGAGCCAGCAACTATTAATATTATATGACAAAGATACAGATACTGGCCAGGGTTCTGGTTCATTTACAGCCATCTGAATGAAAGAACCAGAGCATCAGTTTATTGTCATCTGCAAAATGACACACTTGATACTCTCAGGATTGCACTGGTGTGGTTTATGTTCTTAAGTCCAGCTGGTACCCACACTTTTTTGACTCTGAGCAATGAGAGTTGCCATAGTCTAGAGCTGACATTCACAGCATCATTTATTTGTCTGTCTTTACTCTCTTTCATACCTAACTTTCATTTTGAGCACAAAATGAAGACTCAGCAGTTTTGCATATTTTTAACTTATCTCAAAGTAGAATTGTAAGAAATTAACTGTGCACTTTTGTCACTTAGTATCTATTACACATGATTAGTGTTGAGAGAATATATCTTAGTGAACTGATGTAGATCAAATATAATGGACCAAATAAGAAAATTGCAGTTGCTGTTGCTATATTTGAACAGGAATAGGGGAGAGAGCTATTTTGGTCAAGTTTACTATATGCAACTGTTACTCCTTTTTAAAAAATATTTGTATGATCGGAATGTTGAGCCTTGACTGAGATGATCTTTGTAATCAAATAACATGCTCTGAACTGATATGTAAAGGGGGGAAAAAGCTAATCTGTAAGGATACTGATGCCTTTGAAACCTTGCATAAGATTGCTACAAAACAGAAGAGCTGCAAGCAAGAACAGTCAGCAAATAATTGAAAGAATACAAGCTGACCAATTCAACAGTTTACAGGAGACTCCATCCATTGGTTCGGCATAAATGCTTATAGTAACACTGTTCCTATTCAAAACAGTTTTTGAATGTTAATTCTAATCAGTACAGTTATCATTTAAAATAATGATATCATCATGTGACTAAAGCTGGAGGAATGCACTTTTGGTTGACTCTTGCTCTCATAGATCCTAACATCAAATAAAATTAGTTTTTCCTGTTACGAAGATGACATATTAAATACCTCATCAAATCAGATTTTAAATAAGATCTATCAACCACTTTTCTTGATTGTTGGTTTACTTTTAATATAAAACTTCATCAATGAAGGTGTACTAATTTGTTAGCAAAGCCAATCAGTGATGTAGAAGTATAGGTACTTATTCCTCTAAATATCCCCAAAATGTATGAATACTTTTGCAGTTCAGGAAGGGAGGAGGGTGGTAGGAGTAACTGATCCTTTTGCAAAGATTGGCTTTCTTAAACTTTCTTAAACTCATTGGCCAATGGATTATTATTGAAGGCAAAAAGATAAAGCATTGAATACTCCAAAGTCTGTTCCTGTAATGTTTGGCACATGTATCATTATTGACAACCACATGTTTGTCTCTGGGGACTTTTCAGGTATATGCTTGCTTAACGTATGTAATATTGTGCTGTTCCTTTAATCATTCAGAATGAATAGGTTCTGAACTTGAGGGTTATTTAAGAAATGCTAAAAATCAGCTGTGTAGCCCTCCCTCGCAGGTTTCTTTTTCATCCAACTTGAGACCAGATAAAGCAAGAAACCCCAAACCACTGTTTAATAAAACCCCAGCAGGGTCTACAGCTAAGTAAGCAGTTAACAACAATCGTGTGTTTGGCAGGAAGTATTAAAAAAAATCTCCGTGGTCAATATGAACCTTTCAACAACAACTTTTCGAGAAACCATTGCAGGTATTTCCATAAAACTTGAAATAGATCAAATTTTCCACAACCTGGGTCTTCAAGAAATATCAAATATGAAGTGCCTTTGTAACAATTGCTATTTGTCAGTATTAATTGTTTTGAACTGTGATAAATTATGTATGCCTTCATTATTCCTGTACTACTTTATAATTTTGCCAGTACCCTACACCTGAAAAGTGTACTTTTATCAATAGATCATGTGAACAACTTCTTATATTTTTCTATTAATTGAACAAACTACTCTTCCCAAACCATTTCAACTATGTCAGGCTTAATTTATGATTTAAAATTGCATAAATATTTTTGAAAAGATTTGTAGGTTTCCCCCAAAGTTAGCTGCTTTTTCTAAAAACAGTTGTGCATTTTGAACTCATTCTTGTGTCTCAGAATAGTGAATTTGCACTAGAATTGAAGTGCAAGATCCTAAAGCATTGTATGTTATTTTCCTAAAATTACAAAAATATTCATGTTAAGTACTATTCTTGCAGTGATTGATATGTAAAGATTTGGTGACTATGCTATCGAATTTTTGAAACAACCAATTGTAAAAACACGTGAAGAAAAACAAACTAGCTAATGAAAGCCAAGAGTTTCCATAACTCTTTGAAGTAATAAAAAAAAAACCCGTAACCAATGATTATAGATAGCGTAGTTTTGAGTAGTACTGAAAACTTGGTTGAAAAGCACATTTAATCTTGCAGCATGATTAATTTTAAAGTTATTATATAATAGATGACACTTGTGACAATATTTGAATATGAGTAACCATAACTATGACGTTGTTGTAATTGAAAATAGACAAATCTTAAACATTGCATTGCCACTATACATATGTCCGGCTTTTTTTTCCTGCCTTTTAATGGTTGGTATGAAATATATAGTTGCATGCTTGCAACAGGCTATTCCAGAAGGCCAAATGGGAGGAAAAATAAGTTTTAGACTTTCATTGAAGTTCTTGAAAGTGCAATTAATGAAACGCAACCATATGCCAGATCTGTCCATAATGAAATAAAGAAGGAATGTTTCCTCAGTTTTGTATTTCATTCATCATTTCTAGAATCCTCGTCTTTGCATAACAAAATGTATTGATTCTGTAATTATTTTACAGTTTTGTATGTGTCATAAATTCAGCAAAGATGTCAAAGTCCAGTTTCTGTCAGAGTCTAATTTATGGTTCGCTACAAAACCTCCTTTTTCAGAGCTTCAATTTAGAAACTTAGAAAAGGTATGATCCCACAGACTAACGAAGGAATGACCAAAGTTGCTTATGAACAGAACAAATCTGTTCTTGATTGTTCAAGTTTCATCCTGTATTTTCTTTTTTGAAGAATGAGATATATGTTTGGCATAATGTTAGAAGAAGATCATGTATGGCTGCCAGTAATGAAGTTTCTAATATTCATTTTCATTGAGAATTTATCTTTATTTTTAATTCATCAAGAAATAACTTTTAATTTTATTCTGTTCTTGTGTGTTTTTATTGGTGCATTTTTGACAGTTCAGGGAAAGATTTTTCTACAGCTTGAGGAGCATCTGACCTCTGATCAGCTTTCATAGCCTAAAAAGAAATGTTTCTAATAATAAAAGTCAATTTTCTGTTCTTAATGATAAATAGGGTTTTTTCCCCCAATTGATAATCTTAATCTAAAGTTCCTTCTGAAAGTCTGTAAACTGATGAACTGAGGGTTTCCACACTGATTATCAGATATCTACAATCAGGAAGAAATTGAAAAACCGGGTAATTAAGAAAACTAGCTATTACTCGTTTTAGTTTGATTACCTTCTTTTAAAGTAAGTTGAAAGTTTTTAAGACAGCAGGAATGTGATTTTGCTCATTCTTAGTCAGCTGCTCCAGTCAGCAAACATCAACCAGAGTGTTGCTGTCGTAACTGGGTTTTTAACTATCAAATGAAGCTTATTAAATCTAACATTCAATTTGAACAGTTTAAGTTAATGAAATAAATATAATGCACTGTTTGACATGCATTTTTCAATGTTCTACTCCACTAATAAAAAAAGGAAATGTTTGAGAAATCTCAGAAGTTAACATCAATTATCAGTTGCACAAAATGAGTGTTAGAGCCAATATTATTCAGCTAAATTTTCATCAAATCTACAGTTGAAGATTTAGCAATAAAAATGCCATAGGATTAGCTTTAATGCAAAAACAATTTCTGTTTTGTCCTGATCAGTCTCGAGTAAGACTACCAGTGAGTTTGATAACCACATTCAGTAGAAGCAAGATGTTACGATTATCCTTACGGAAAGCTATGTGATCCAGATAAAATCCTGGTTATAAGCCTGGCCTGTGTATCCTTGGCCTGATGACATTTGACATTTTTCTGGTTCAATTTGTGGAGACTGATTAGCAAGGTTAGATCTCATGGAATACAGGGAGAACTAGACATTTGGATACAGAACTGGCTCAAAAGTAGAAGACAAAGGGTAGTGGTGGAGGGTTGTTTTTCAGACTGGAGGCCTGTGACCAGTGGAGTGCCATAAGGATTGGTGCTGGGTCCTCCACTTTTTGTCATTTACATAAATA
>NC_057741.1:31418870-31460555 GCF_004010195.1 Chiloscyllium plagiosum | reverse complement strand
AATTCGGGGAGTAGTGGGTTACCTCAGGTTACAACAGGATCTTGACCAGATGGGCCAATGGGCTGAGAAGTGGCAGATGGAGTTTAATTCAGATAAATGCGAGGTGCTGCATTTTGGGAAAGCAAATCTTAGCAGGACTTGTACACTTAATGGTAATGTCCTATGGAGTGTTGCTGAACAAAGAGACCTTGGAGTGCAGGTCCAAACCTCCTTGAAAGTGGAGTCACAGGTAGTTAGGATAGTGAAGAAGGCATTTGGTATGCTTTCTTTTCTTGGTCAGAGTATTGAGTACAGGAGTTAGGAGGTCATGTTGCGGCTGTACAGGACATTGGTTAGGCCACTGTTGGAATATTGCGTGCAATTCTGATCTCCTTCCTATCGGAAAGGTGTTGTGAAACTTGAAAGGGTTCAGAAAAGATTTACAAGGATGTTGTCAGGGTTGGAGGATTTGAGCTTGGAGGTTGGAGGAAAGAAACAAAACTGAACAGGCTGAGGGGTGACCTTATAGAGGTTTACAAAATTATGAGGGGCATGGATACGGTAAATAGGCAAAGTCTTTTCTCCGGGGTCTGGGAGTCCAGAACTAGAGGGCGTAGGTTTAGGCTGATAGGGGAAAGATATCAAAAGACCTAAGGGGCAACATTTTCACACAGAGGGTGGTACGGGTAAGGAATGAGCTGCCAGAGGAAGTGTTGGGGGCTGGTACAATTGCAACATTTAAGAGGCAGTTGGATGGGTATATGAATAGGAAGGGTTTGAAGAGAAATGGGCCGGATGCTGACAGGTGGGATTAGATTGGGTAGGGATATCTGGTCGGCATGGACAGGTTGGACTGAGGGGTCTGTTTCCATGCTGTACGTCTCTAAGACTTTATATGTGATTCCCCTGGAACTGTCTTCTATATTCATAACGTGCAGAAAAATTGTTGACTAAAGAATCTTTACTATTCTACAGATGCTCTAAGTAACCAGGTTTCTTTGCCAATTTCATGATAAAACATTACCTTTAAACATAATAGTTGCCATCAAACTATTTCAATCTATATCAGCAGATCTTTAAGAATATGAATTCAGTGGGGATACTAGGGTTTATTAGTCTGATTGTTTGTGATCTTCACATATTTCTTTCTCTTTTGGAGTAGTGGGGAACTGTTATAAGGATACAAGACTCTTATAAACCATGTTTAACAGATTGGGACTCTTTTTTTGGAGTATAGAAGAATAAGAGTTGGTTTCAGCGAAATATAGGATTCTTAAGGAACTTGACAGGGTAAATACTGAGAAGATGTATCCTCTCATGAGAGTCTCGAACCAGAAGGCATAGTTTTAGAATTAAGGGGCACCGATTTAAGAATTAAATGAGGAGGAATTTCTTCTCTTAGAGTTGTGAGTCTTTGGAACTTCTTGCCATAGAGAGCTATGGAGGCAGAGTCCTTGTGTATATTCAAAGCTGAGGTAGGTGTTTCTGTTACAGATCAAGAATCTAAAGGTTGCGTGGAAAAGGCAGGAAAGTGGATGGGAGGAATGTAGGATCAGCCATTTTCCTATTGAACAGTGAAGCAACATTGTGGGACTGAATAGCGTATTCCCGTTCCTAAATTTTATGTTTTATGTTATGGTTGTCCTGGCCAATAAATCCTGGAGTGGGACTTGAACCTGGAGCTTCAGGATAAAAGCAACAGGTGCTATCTGTTGAGCCACATGGACTTATCATTACTGGTCTGTTACTTGAGTGGGTGGAGCATGACTTGTCCTTGACCCTTTTCAAAAGGTGTACAGTATGTGCATAGCAGCAATGCAGTTTCCGCGATCAGTCTATTAGGTCAGCAAACTGTAGAACCACAGGATGTGTCTGACTGCACTATCCACTCACATAATCAGTGGTAGGATCATTGGCATCCTTTTTGTATTTATAGAAAGGATTACGTTGAGTTCCCTTTCAGTTTACCTCTTGCAGTGTGAATGATCCAGTGCATTAATTCATATCTAGAGATAAATATTGTTAAGGCTTTATATTGACATAGCATATCTTGTGGATCAGAAGGATATTGATCATTAGCTGGTCTGTTGATTGCAGATCTTGATTATTTAAATTAAAACTCTACATTGTACATTTAACTGACATTATCTGAAGGACCTGTACTGAATGTAATGCTGTTATTCATCAAATGAGGTAAGAAAGATTGGCTGCTTAGCAAGGAGAAAGTGAGGTCTGCAGATGCTGGAGATCAAAGTTGAAACTTTATTGCTGGAACAGCACAGCAGGTCAGGCAGCATCCAGGGAACAGGAGATTCGACGTTTCGGGCACAGGCTCTTCTTCAGGAATCTGAAGAAGGGCCTGTGCCCGAAACGTCGAATCTCCTGTTCCCTGGATGCTGTCTGACCTGCTGTGCTGTTCCAGCAATAAAGTTTCAACTGGCTGCTTAGCAAACCAACTTTCATTTTAAAAAATAAAATTCCATGAATTTCTTTGGGAATTATTTTATAGGCTGAATTTTGCTAGAAAAGTAAAAGCTCAGTCAGTAAATCCAAGGGTAAGAGATATGGCAATGAGTTGTGAATACCTAGGAATCACTACTTGTCACTGTTTAAAAAAAAAATTTCATAAATGGCAACCCACACTAACTAAACTGCCCTGGCCCCCTCCCTCCCCCATCCCAGTTTTTAAGAACCTGCTGGATTTGTGTGCTACTTGCACACAAGTTTCCCATAGAAAATCGAGATTGGTGATGAAGTTATTATGCCTTTTATTTTAATAAATTGCTGCTCACTGCAATCTGACCTAGAAAGGGAACACATTCTAATTATTCAATCTCACATCAATATATGAATTGCAGAAAGGATTAAATATTTAACATCTTAAAATTTAACTAACCTTTCCTATTCTTAGTTTGACTTTGTAGAATTTTAAAATTATTAAATGTAACCTTTTTTATTCCCACTTTTCCTCACGCTTCCTTAATCAGATATTGCTTTACATTTTTCAATAATTGATTTAACTCTAACTCTACTTCTTCAATCTCCATCATTCACAATTTGGATCAATATGTTTTAAAAAGATTTTCCTCTGAAAACTGTAGAGATCTAGTGATTGGCTCTTGCATATGCTTGTGATACCCCTGCAGTGAAATGAGCCACAATATACTATTAATAAAATATTTGGTTGCTATTAACATAGAACAATACAGCGCAGAACAAGCCCTTCAGCTCTAGATGTTGGGCCGACCTGTGAACTAATCTAACCATCCCCCTACGCTACCCCATCATCATCCATATGCTTATCTAAGGACTGTTTAAATGCCACTAATGTAGCTGAGTTAACTACATTGGTAGGCAGGGCATTCCACGCCCTTACCACTCTGAGTAAAGAACCTGCCTTTGACATCTGTCTTAAATCTATCACCCCTCAATTTGCAGCTATGCCTCCTGTACAAGCCGACGTCATCATCTTCGGGAAAAGGTTCTCACTGTCCACCCTATTCTATACTCTGATCGTCTTGTATGTCTCTATTAAATCCCCTCTTAGCCTTCTTCTCTCCAATGAGAACAGATCCAAGTCCCTCAGCTTTTCCTCATAAGACCTTCCCTCCAGACCAGGCAACATCCTCTGCACCTTTCCCAATGCTTCCACATCCTGTAATGGGGCGACCAGGACTATACACAATATTCCAAGTGAGGCTGCACTGGCGTTTTGTACAGTTGCAGCATAACATTATGGCTCCGGAATTCAATCTCTCTCCCAATAAAACCTAACATACCATATGCCTTCTTAACAGCACTATCAACCTGAGTGGCATCTTCCAGGGAGTTATGTACATGGATACGAAGCTCCCTCTGCATATCCATACTACCAAGAATCTTTCCATTGACCCAGTATTCTTCCTTCCTGTTATTCTTCCTAAAGTGAATCACCTCATGTTTATCTGCATTGACCTCCGTTTGCCACCTCTCAGGCCAATTCTGCAGTTTATCCAAGTTCCCCTGCAACATTCTTCCACACTGTCCATCATTCCACCAACTTCAGTGTCATCTGCAAACTTACTAACCCATCCACCTATGCCTGCGTCTAAGTTATCTATAAAAATGACAAACAGCAGTGGTCTCAAAACAGATCCTTGTGGCGCACCAATAGTAACCGGACTCCAGGCTGAATATTTTCCATCAACCACCACTTGCTGCCTTCTTACAGAAAGCTAGTTTCTAATCCAAACTGCTAAATCGCCCTCAATCTCATGCCTTTGCATTTTCTCCAAAAGCCTACCATGTGGAACCTTATCAAAGGCTTTATTGAAGTCCATGTACACCACGTCAACTGCTCTACCTTCATCCAAATGCCTGGTCACCTCAAAAAAACTCAGAGGTTTGTGAGACATGACTTGCCCTTGAGAAAACCATGTTGACTATCTCCAATCAAATTATTGCTTGCTAGATGATTATAAATCCTATCTCTTACAATCCTTCCCAGGATGTTTCCTACAACAGACGTAAAAGGTTCACTGGTCTATCTGGATAGGCCTGGGTCATCTCTACTGCCATTCTCGAACAAGGGCACAACATTTGCAATCCTCCAGTTCTCTGGTACTAAGCCTGTAGACAATGACGACTCCAAGATCAAGGCCAAAGGCTCCACCATCTCCTCCCTAGCTTCCCAGAGAATCCTTGGATAAATCTCATATGGCCCAGGGGATTTATCTACTTTCACACCTAGAATTGATAACACTTCCTCCTTACTAACCTCAATCCTTTCTAGTCTAATAGCATGTCAGTCTTCTCCTCTACAATATTCTCCATTTCCTGACTGAAAACAGATGAGAAATATTAATTTACCACCTCTCCAATCTCCCCAGGGTCTGCACACAACTTTCCACTTCTGTCTTTGGTCCTATTCCTACCCTAGTCATCCTTTTACTCCTTACATACCTGTAGAAAGCTTTAGGGTTGTCCTTTTATTCTAACCAATAAAGACTGCTCATATCCCCTCCTTGCTCTTCTTAACTCTCTCTTTAAATGCTTCCTAGCTAATCTGTAACTCTGCATCACCTCTTCTGAACCATCTTGTCTCAACGTCACATAAGCCTCCCTCTTCCGCTTAACAAGGGGTACAATTTCTTTAGTAATACACAGTTCCCTTACCTTATCACTTCCTCCCTGCCTGACAGGGAAATAACTATCAAGGACACTCAATATCTGTTCCTTAAACTAGCTCCACATTTCGATTATCCCCATCCCCTGCAATTTGCTACCCTATTCTATGCCTCCTAAGTCTTGCCTAATCGCATTATAATTGCCCTTTCCCCATCTATAACTCTTGCCGTGTGGCATCTACCTATCACTTTCTATCACTAAACTAAATGTAACCGAATTATGGCCACGCTCTCCATATTGACTTTATATATAAAAACTCCACAGTTATACCAAGGTTCTGATTAATTTGCATTCTTAATCAAATGGTTTATGCATTTGGGTTTAAAGATGTATAGAATAATTAAAACCTTAGAAACTGCTGCACAGAAATTATTTGGTGCTATAAGCATTCTCTTTTATTTTGTTCCATTCTAATTTTGACAGTCGTTTTCAGCAATCTATCTTTCCTGTTCAGTTTCCTGATTTTAACCATCCATCTTTCCTTGTACATTTGTCCAGACACATTTTTTGAAATAACTTCATTTCATTATGCTCAGCTTTAAACATATGCAAAACTGAAAGTGATTCATTACTTTGTAAATGTTTTAAAATGTTGGTGTAATGCCTTTAAAGTGGTGTATTTCCATTCAGTGTTCTGGTATAGCCTGTGCTTTTTTTAAAAAAAAAAATGTAATGGACAAAATCTACACTGATATCAGAACTATCTTCTAACATTCTTCAATGTATTTGTTAAATTGCGCTACTTATAATGTACATTTTTATTGAAAAATATTGTCTTTAAAATAAATCAGATTTTGGAAAACTTCAAGTCCTGCAAAGACATTTAACATTTTTTTAAACATTGCTTTTTATTTCTACCATGATCTATTGTTGCCCTGTAACACTGGGTAATATCTTAAGAGTTGCAGATAAATCTGTTAAAAACAAAATGTGAATAAAGGTAATTTTGTGCCTCAAAATATAATGAGTGGGATTTGGAAAACACCATTCAAGAATAATTTGAAAATTAGCTGATTATTTTGTTAATTTTTAACCCATTTGGCAGAGGGTTGTCGAGGAACACATTCAATGGCAACATGTAGATGCGTGAATTTTGTACATTTGTTTTCAATATTACAAATATACCAGCCAGGACATTTACATGCAGCTCCAGTTGTTATATTTCCAGTGTTGCAGATATTGTTTGGACATCCCTGCGTAAATTTCCTATTTGCCTCTGTGTGCGTGTTATCTATAGCAGAGTTTGTACCTGGTCTGTTGCGCAGAACCAGCAGCTCTAGAACTGGAGGCCCTGGACACTTTGTTGGGCTTCAGTGGAAGGAGAACTGCTCCCTTTTACTCCCAGGTGAAGGAGTCCAGCGGTTCCTAGCCTGGACTACTGGAAGGTCCCTCACATCCTCTTTGTCCCATTAATAGCGATGGCATGCAATAAAATCTGCTCCAGTGAGTGTTCAGTCCTGTTGAAGAAATTAGTAATATTAGTCATATTAATGTGAGGAAAACTTGTTTGTTAATGTAATGCATTTTTGAAATTTTTTTCAGTTTTACATTTTGTCTATGTATAGCTAGAAGGATACAGGAATTGCTTTGTAACCCTTTTCAGCTAGTAAATCATTTAGTTTTCTAACAGAATCGGCAGGAATTTTGAAATTAAATGCAGGTAAAGCATTTTATAGTTATGGAATGTTTTTAAAAGTATTTTCTTGTATACTATATTGAGCAGGTATTTTTCTTTTCAGACAACTAAACGATATTGATTTTGAGAAGACACTGAATATTATAAATTAGAAACAAAATAAGCAAATAGAATTACATAGATCAAACATCATTTCTAATGGGAATCTGCATTACAACAGTAAGCGAATAAAGGACCTCGTTGAAAGACAATATTTGTCACACTGTCATCTTCGATTTCCTCTTTCGTGTCCCTTCCTTTGTGAACAACCCCACATACCTTCCTATTTTGATTATGCTCACAGCTAACTGACCTATGTTTCTAGCATTCTCTCTGATTTTTATTTTGAAAGTTGTATTTGAGAATCTTCTTGAAATGAACTTCTGTTAATTTTCTCTTCTGCCCTTCACTCTGTTAAATATCATTGTTCCACCTTCTACAACATAGTCTTTCATTTTTAAACCAGTTTTGTAAGTTAGAAAAATCATTTATTTGATTTGAATGTTTTAAGAAGGACAAAGCCACATTAGCCACAATCTAATTCTGGGTAACTGATATAAAGAAAACTAATTAGTGCAGTTGAGTCTATGAAATCATGAAGGTAATGTTGTTTTTCTGAGGAACATTTCTGTATATGTGCACATAATCATTTTGGCAGGATCAATGGAGACAGAAATTTAATATCTAAATGCTGAAAATTTAACTGGGCATTTAAAGTTAAAGGTAGTCTTTATTGTAATTCAGAAAATTAACACTTGGCACAAAAGTGCTCATCTGGTGATTTCAGAAAACGTTTTGATTTGTTTGTTTAAGCACATAGGACAGGATTGTTATGTTAATAGCCCTTTGCATTATTTAAGACCATAAAATGTAGGAGCAGAATTTGGCCATTTGAGTCACCTCTACCATTTTATCATAGCCAATATGTTTCTCAACCCCTTTCCCCTGCATTCTCTCCATAACACTTTAGTTCCTTACTAATCAAGAATCTATCCAACTTTATCCTAAATATACTCAATGACTTGGCCTCCACAGCTTTCTACAGCAATGGGTCTTGCAGTCACCATCCTCTGCTGAAGAAATTTTCCTCTCATCTTTGTTCTAAAGGGTCATCCTTTCACTCTGAGGCTGTGCCCTCAGGTTCTAGTCTCTCCTCCTAGTGGAAACAACATCTTCACATCCATGTTGGAAAGGATTATAAGAGATAGATGATTATAAATCCTAGAAAGGAATAACTTTATTAGGGAGAGTCAACATTGTTTTTTTGTGAAGGGTAGGTCGTGTCACACAAACCTTATTGAGTTCTTTGAGCAGGTGACCAAACAGGTGGATGAGGGTAAAGTGGTTGATGTGTGTTTATGGATTTCAGTAAAACTTTAATAAGGTTCCCCATGGTAGGCTATTGCAGAAAGTACACCGGCATAGGATTGAGGGTGATTTAGCAGTTTGGATCAGAAATTGGCTCGCTAAAAGAAGACAGAGGATGGTGGTTGATGGGAAATTTTCATTCTGGAGTTAAGTTATTGGTGGTGTACTGCAAGGATCTGTTTTGGGACCACTGATGTTTGTCATTTTTGTAAATGAAATGCACGAGGGTGTAGAAGGATGGGTTAGTAAATTTGCGAATGACACGAAGGTTGGTGGAATTGTGCACAGTGCAGAAGGATGTTGCAGGTTACAGAGGGACGTAGATAAGCTGCAGAGCTGGGCTGAGAGGTGGCAAATGGAGTTTAATATGGAAAAGTGTGAGGTGATTCACTTTGGAAGGAGTAACAGGAATATGGAGTACTGGGCTAATGGCAAGATTCTTGGTAGTGTGGATGAGCAGAGACATCGCGGTGTCCATGTGCATAGATACCTGAAAGTTGTCACCCAGGTTGATAGGCTTGTTTAGAAGGCGTATGGTGTGTTAGCTTTTATGGGTAGAGGAATTGAGTTTCGGAGCCATGAGGTCATATTGCAGCTGTACAAAACAATGATGCGGCCGCACTTGCAGTATTGCATACAATTCTGGTCACCGCATTATAGGAAGGAGGTGGAAGCATTGGAAAGGGTGCAGAGGAGATTTACCAGAATGTTGCCTGATTTGGAGGGAAGCTCTTATTAGGAAAGGCTGAGGTACTTTCTCTGTTACAAGGTTTCTTTCATTAGAAAGAAGGTTAGAGATGACTTAATAGAGAGATACAAGATGATCAGGGTGGACGGTGAGAGCCTTTTTCCTTGGATGGTGATGGCTAGCACAAGGAGACATAGCTTTAAATTGAGGATGATAGATATAGGACAGATGTCAGAGGTAGGATCTTTACTTAGAGAGTAGTAGGGGCGTGGATCGCCTTGCCTGCAACAGTAGTGGACTAGCCAACTTTAAGGGCATTTAAATGGTCATTGGATAAATATGTGGATGATAATGGAATAGTGTAGGTTAGATGGGCTTCAACTTGGTTTCACAGATCGGCACAACATCGAGGGCTGAAGGGCCTGTACTGTGCTGTAATGTTCTTTGATATTCAGGCCTCTCTGTCTTCTGTAAATTTCAATTGCAAAATTGCTCACAATATGCCAAATGTGATCTGGACAGAGCCTTATACAACCTCAGCAGTACGTCTCTGCTGTTTTATTCTCGCTCTCTTGAAATGAATGCTAACATTGCATTTACCTTCCTAACTGCCAACTGAACCTGCACATTAACCTTAACAGAATCCTGAACTGGAACTCCCAAATTCCTTTGTGCTATGGATTTCTGAAACTTTTGCTTGTTTAGAAAATATCCTCTGCCTCAGTTCTTCCTACCAAAGGGCATAACCTCACACTTTCCAACATTATATTTCAATGCTATTTTTTTTGTGCCCTCTGTTAGCCTGTCCAAGTCATTCTGCAAGTTCACTTCTTCCTCAACACTATTAGTCCTTCCACCTATCTTGGTGTCATCTGCAAACTTAGCAACAAAGCCCTCAGTTCTTTCATCCAGATTGTTAATATATAACACAAATAGTTGTGCTCCCAACACTAACTCCTGCATAACTCCAGTAGTCATCGGCTGCCATCCTAAAAAAGTCTTTTTTTTAATCCCCACTTTCTGCTTTCTGCCAGGCAGCTAATCCTCTATTCATGCCAGTACCTTGCCCCTAAAATCAAGGCCCCTTATTTAGCAGCCTCCTGTGCAGCATCTTGGCAAAGGCCTTCTGGAAGTACGAATTGATTATGTCCACTAATTCTCCTTTGTCTAACTTGCTCATTAGCTCCTCAAAGAATTCTAACAGATTTGTCAGGCGTGACCTCCTGTTTTCAAAATTGTGCTGACTCTGCCATATTTTACCATGCGCTTCCTAGTACTTCACAATCACATTCTTAATAATGAATGCTAAAATCTTACCAGTCGGCATTTAGTTTTGTCTTCTGCCTTCCTCGATTCTTAAACAGCGGTGTTACATTAGCCATTTTACAGTCCTCTGGGAGTCCCCCTTACTCCAGTGATTCCTGAAAGATCAACACCAATACCTGTACAATCTCCTCAGCTGTCTCCTCTGAACTCTCGGGTACAGTCCACATGGTCCAGATGATTTATTTGTCTCTGACCTTTTCGGGTTCCTCAGCACCTTCTCCTTAGTAATAACCACCTGTGCCCCGTGATTATCTTCAAGTTCTGGTATGCTGCTGGTGTGGAAGTTATGCAAAACACTATTCAACCTCCTCTGCAATTTCTTTGTTCTCCGTTACTTCTCCAGCCTCATTTTCCAGTGGGCCAATGTCCACTCTTGCCCGTTCCTTACCTTTCTTATACGTATTTTTATAAAAATTCTTGCAATCTTCTTTATTACTAGCTAGCTTTCCCTCATATTTCATCGTTTTCCCCCGTCTTCCCACCTTTTGGTTTTTATTTTGGTTACCCTCTGCTAGTTTATAAAGGCTTCCCAATTCTCTGGCTTCCCACTAAACTTCACTGCATTGTATGCTTTCCCTTTTGCTATTGTGACATCCTTGACTTCTATTGTCAGCCATGGGTTGCCTCATCCTCCTCTTAGTATGTATCTTCATCTTTGGGAAAACTTTCTGCTGTGCCTCCTCAATTGGCCCGAGAAACTTCTGCCATTGTTGCTCTGCCGTCTTCCCTGCTCAGCTTCCCTTCCAATCAACTCTGCCCTGCTCCTCCCTCATATCTTTGTTGCTACCTTTACTCGATTGTAATACCCTTACATTTGATTGCAGCTTCTTCCTCTCAAACTATATGGTGAGTTCTATCATTTTGTGGCCACTGCCTCCTAAGGGTTCCTTTACCTTAAGTTCCCTAATCAAATTTGCCTCATTACACATGTAGATGAAGCAGAAGCCTTTTTTTTGTTTCCCCCGATCTATCTTTAAATGCACATGTTTAAGTATCTTAAAATCCCTAAATTGCTAATAAATTAGGTATATTTGACTGAAGTCGAGTAGGATATGAATCCCGAATAAAAGTTGAGTTGTGATTATTAAAAGTCTCACTTCCCATATCCATTTTTCTCCATTTTTACTTGGGTTGCTTATACTTAAAGTGGGGAAAAGTACATAAAGAATGCTTTGTGCTACCAGTACTTTCCCCTATCTCCATCTTTATATATCTTGTGAAAATGGTGTTGAAGTAACTTGCCTTTATGGGAAAGCTTCCTGTGCCTCTGTAGTGAATAGCTTGCTTTATTTTCCCTGTCACTGCTCTTGATGTTCAATGGTATTGCAATGGAAGTCCAAAAGTCAAACTTTCGAAGATTGGGAAATGGTCCAGTTTGGACATTTTCTGATCTAAATTGCAGAAAAATATTTGAAACCGTTTTTACAAGTGAATGCCTCCAAACATCTCAAAGCAGCAGTTTAAAAATACCTGCTACATAGTATACTTAATTGAGCATTTCATGGTGTTTGTTCTTAAATTTAGCTTTCTAGTTATGTTGACTCCTGTAATTGTTTCTACATTGTTACAACAGGGCCTAATGCTAAGTGGAAACTGTGCTTGCTCCAAATATTATTAGTATTTTCTAACTTGTTGCAGTTCTCAAGAAATTTATTAACTTATCTAGTTCTCTGTATTTTTAAACTAAGAATAACATATTTCCTACTATTGCCCTTGTGCTTTATGTAAGGTACGTTAAGCATTGAGCCCTGTTACCAAAGTATAATTTCCATTTATTTTTAGTTTAATTACTTTTTAATGTCTGCATGCTGTATTTTTATCAGATCTAATATAATGTATGATGCTTAATATTGAACAGTAGTTTTGAACATCATTATTTTAAATGTTGATGTTTACAAAGTGTTGCATACTGCATGTTTTCTAAGTCTGTTTTCTGATAATTTTAGTCTCTTTCCTTTCGTCGGGGACAACTGCCACTGTGGCTCTGTTACGTGATAGCATTGAGCTTGTGGTAGCAAGTGTGGGTGATAGCCGGGCAATTCTTTGTCGTAAGGGGAAATATAAGCGACTGACTGAAGACCACACTCCAGAACGGAAAGATGAGAGGGAAAGGTAACATTGAAGTCTTGATACAAATAATCTAGTCATTATGATGTATACTTGATGTTAATCTGCAAATTTACTGAAATTTAAAAATGCTAAGTACAAGAAATCATTGTTCTATATCAGCGCTTAGTGTTTCACTTAGTACTTTGTGTAGGTGTGGACAATATTTGTTACCTTCTACTTTATTGTATTTGACAGGATTAAGAAATGTGGTGGATTTGTTGCCTGGAACAGTCTGGGCCAACCACATGTAAATGGGAGATTGGCTATGACACGCAGTATAGGTGATCTAGCTTTAAGGTCCGTTGGAGTCATCGCTGAGCCAGAGACCAGACGGATTAAGGTGAGTCTGCGTACTGCAGACCATAATTATATACGTCCCTTTTGGCATTCCATCTCTTCTCTAATCCAAGTTGAAGATTAAAAATTTGCATTTCTTGGGCCAACTTAATTTACAGTATTTTTAAATTTCCATGAACATATTAAATCAATCTGAATTTTCTTGAAAGTAATCTGTATTTGGAAGGCCATGTTGAGGTTGTACAGAGCATTGGTGAGGCCTGTTCTGGAGTACTTTGTGCAGTTCTGGTTGCCCTGTTATAGGAAGAGGAGAAAGTGAGGGCTGCAGATGCTGGAGATCAGAGCTGAAAATGTGTTGCTGAAGAAGGGCTTATGCCCGAAACGTCGATTCTCCTGTTCCTTGGATGCTGCCTGACCTGCTGCGCTTTTCCAGCAACACATTTTCAGCTCTGTTATAGGAAGAACATTGTTAAACTGCAGAGTGTTCAGAAAAGATTTACCAGGATGTTGCTGGGATTGGAGGGGTTGAGATATAAAAATAGATTGGAAAGAGGTTTGAAGGGTTTGAGCTATATGGAGAGAGACTGAATAAGCTGTGGATATTTTCCCTGGAGCATTGGACGCTGAGGGATGACCTTGTAGTGGTTTATAAAACCACGTGGGGCATGGATAGGGTAAATCAGCAAGGTATTTTCCCTGGGATGGGGGAGTTCAAAACTAGAGGGTATAGGTTTAAGGTGAGAGGGGAAAGATATAAAAGGGACATAAGGGGCAACTTTTTCACACAGAGGGTTGTGCGTGTATGGAATGAGCTGCCAGAGGAAGTGGTGGAGGCTATAAGATTACAACACTTAAAAGTCATCTGGATGGGTATATGAATAGGAAAGGTTTAGAGGGATATGGGCCAAATGCTGGCAAATGGGACTGGATTAATTTAGGATATCTGGTTGGCATGGGCAAGTTGGACTGAAGGATCTGTTTCCATACTGTATATCTCTGACTCTGAGACTTCCTTCACTGTTGCTTTGGAAGTTGAGGGCTGTCCCCTTATTGAGGTTTATAAAATCACGAGAGACATAAATAAGGTTAATGACAAGGGTCTTTTTCCTCGGGTGGGGGGAATTCAAAACTAGGAGGCTTTTTTTTGTAGGTGAGAGAAAAAATATTTTAAAAAGGACAACTTTTTTTATATACGATGCAGTTTGTATGTTGAATGAACTATCAGAGAAAGTGGTGGATGAAGGTACGGTCACAACGTTTAAAAGACATCTAGATAAGTTCATGAATGGGAAGGGTTTGGCAGGATGTGGGCCAAGCAGAGTCAGGTGGGACTATTTAGTTTAGAAACATGGTCAGCATTGACTGGTTGGACCTAAGGGTCTGTTTCCATGCTGTATGACTATGACTAATAATTGTATCCCTAGAATTGCATATAACTAAACTAGAATACTGCTTTTTCTGTTAGGATGGAGCCATTGAACTTGGATGACTTTGTTGGGATTGCATACTGAAGCATCCAGAAAAATAATTTCAGAATGTTGCGATTGTTCACTTGGCAAAGGCGCTACTTAGTATTGTGCCAAGTCATACAGAATAAAAAGGTCCTCGGTTCCAACGCCAAACTATACTGACTGAATTACTTTCAGCCAGGGCTTCAGTGTTCCAAGTCAAAAAAGACAAAAAAGACGCAATGTCCTCCCGAAGGAGACTGTCTGCTGATTTGAGCAGGAATGTTCCTGAATTGATGTTGAATTACAACAGGATTAGGCCCTGTAATCATTTTTTATCCATTGAGAATTTCTGTTCTCTGTCAAAGCTGAGAACCATGTGGGCAAACTATTTGAGGGTTGTTAGTGCCTGTGAAACTGTATCCTAGTTGGCAATTTCAAGAAACATTGGGGGAGAGGATGAATTTCATATAATATATTCCTCTGTACAATTGTACAGCAGGGCTTCTCCTTCTGTAATTTGTTTTTTTTTAAACTGTTTCTGCAGCTGCAACATGGAGATGATGCTTTTTTAGTTCTAACAACAGATGGGATTAACTTTATCATGAATAGTCAAGAGATTTGTGATCACATCAGTCAATGTCATGATCCAATAGAGGCTGCTCAGGTTATTGTTGAACAGGTAAATGGAACTTGATGTAATCATGTGCCGTTTGTTTCGTTTGCATTTACCTGTGTGCTAGAATATCCATTCATATAACAGCCTGTCTTGAAAGCAAGATTATTTTAATGGTTGAACTGTTTACTTTTATGCTTACATCTATTTGTCTTTATACTTCATGTGCTAATGTAATCATCTCTGTTTACCTCAAGTGAACAATATATGGTATTTGAGTCTATAAGGGTTTTTTTGTAAATGAACTCAAAAGCCATGTATTAATTTTAAGTTCTTGAGAGCATTCAGGGATAGACAATAAGTGCTAGCCTATCAGTGATGCCCATATCTGACCTTCTTTAAAAAAAATCATTTGTTACTTTAACCTGAATTGAATAGTCCAATTAAGAACAACTTTGCCTATAATTTCTTTTTTTTTAACTGAAGCCGAGCATATAGTATATATGTTTTACCTTTGAAAGTCTTCAGTTAAAAGATTGTAGCTGAGAATATTGAAATAAATATAAGTATAAAAAAGTTAAGTGCTGATTTTTAAAAATATAAAATCTTTTTCAAGAGTCACCAAGATAAAGTCCTCTTTTGGAGAATAGTTATGGACCAGTTTTCAGCCAAACTGGTTAGGTGAAAGTTATTACACCTGGAATTTGCAAGTCAGAAATGGGATATTTGACCTAACTGATCTATACTGATACTTAATGTTTAAAAAGTACTGTGACATAACTGGAATATTTGGAATAAGGCGTATATTAATATTTTGGAGAATATTTCTGTGTGACCATAGCCCCTCAAAGAAGAGGGGTGTCTAATTTACGTACGATATAGTATTTTAAACCTATGATGAATACATTGAGTGTTGATGTGTAACTGAACAATTTCTTGCCTGATAACTCACCTCATCAGAGTAATTACTTCCAACAATAAATTATTCAGAATTGTTAATAGGGAGCCCTCTGCAATCCATAAACATGTCCTTTTTTTCAAATCCTAGTGATAATACGCAATGAGTTCTATGTTAAAATCCATACTCACCATGGCCCCAAAATTAATCAGGTCCCACTGGAACTTCAAGCTGCAGTCTTTTGAATATGTGATACATGATTGTGTTATTTGCATAGATCTACTAAAATGTTAAAGTGCTGGTTGCGTAACAGCACTCAGAAACTGACCCTGGTGGAATTTGCTCGATTCTATTTGATTTCAGATTTGTATTTCTTCAACTGCTTCTTGTTTATGATATTATTGAAGTGTCTGGCTTATAGGGAGGGTTCCTTGTTGAGCATTTCTGACTAATTGGCAAGTAAGTAAATACTTGTAGGTTTCAGAGTTAATATTGGCAAACCAATATTTGAAGAAACTGTAGGTCCCATTTTTTTAGCTAGAGCTTAAAAATGTGTTGCTGGAAAAGCGCAGCAGGCCAGGCAGCATCAAAGGAACAGGAGAATCGATGTTTCGGGCATAAGCCCTTCTTCAGGAATTCCTGAATTTCTTCTCCATTCCTGAAGAAGGGCTTATGTCCGAAACATCGATTCTCCTGTTCCTTTGATGCTGCCTGGCCTGCTGCGCTTTTCCAGCAACACATTTTTAAGCTCTGATCTCCAGCATCTGCAGTCCTCACTTTCTCCATTTTTTAGCTAGGTCTGTTTCTGACTCCGGAAGATGCCTGCTTTGTACGCACGACAGGATATATAGATGCAGGTACTGGGAGCCTCCATTTCCGACCAAATGGGGGACCCTCGGTGATTGGATCAAATGAACTATGTCTCTGATTCTGACCCACCCACCTAACTTAACTGGGACTGTTGCAGCCCAGAATTATCGCAGTCCACACCTTTAATGTAACTGACTACGCTAGTGAGGACATATGCTTGCAAAATACACCTTTGCCAGTTCTTCAGCATTTTACTAATGATATTGTAAGACAATGCAAAGGCTGGAGAGCAGCTGAAGAAAGAACAAGCTAAATCCAAGACTGGAACAAATGCAAACTGTTTCTGGTGTAGAACCAAACTCTTGTAAAAGTTCACAAAACCACAGGGAAGAGAAACCAACAGCACAAAGCAGAATATTCAGTTTTCTAAAGTGGTGTTTTGACAAAAGGTAAAAGGCAAACAAAGGTGAAGGAGGAAGGATTCCTTGATTTTAAGCGCAAATTGAGCCACAGTCAATTTTTGTGTGCAAGTAGTTCAAAAGTTTAAATTTAAGAAAAAATGTGAGTTCTAAGATAAACTCCAAAACCTAATTCTCTTAAAGTGAAGCTATGCTGAAAAGGACCATAAGGCAAAGAATTGGTGAACCTGTTGTAGCGTTTGTTCTACATTGCCTATTATTGTTTACAATCTGGTTAGAGCAATTTTGGTAATTTGATAAAGAGTAACCTGTGAACTTGAGGGATTCAGATTTGTTTAAGACAAATCGGGCACAGAGCTGTTAAGTGACAAAATTTCACAGATCATAGAATGAAGGTTGGGAGTTTGTTTAACTTAGGCTGGAACTTTAATCATGTATGGCACTAATAGTGATTTTTGAAGGGAAAAGTGATATGACTGTAGGAAACAGCCTACAGATATTCCCATTCAGACAGTGCATAGAGACTTTAAAATTGCTGCATCTGCATAGTCTGGCAGACACATTTCAAGGGCCTAGGCAGTTAAATTAATTTTGCGTTACCCAAAAAAGGTTGCAAGTTTGATCGGAAGAGAATAGAAGAGCTTTACTATGTGAGGCTGTAGTGGGTGGAATAGCAGCTGCAGACATACTGTATTATGTGGGTGGCTGAGAGTGAGGAAATGGGAACAGAATGGAGGCAACTGTACAGCTGGTCTTTGTCTTGGTGGAGAAGCACTTGGTATTGGTTATGGTTGAGAGCTACAGCAGTAAAGAGTCTAAGGTTCACCCCATGCTCAGAGTGAATGACAAAAATGTATAGTTTTACCTGAAGATAGATATGTAATAGTGCTTGTCTTGGTTGTGCCAAATTTAACAATGGACCAGTAGCATTACTATCTTGCTCACAATTCACCTTTCAAATTCGTGATTGGGAAGAGTGCAGCTGAACTAGAGGGAATAATTTTATTTGCAAATTAAGAAGTAAGCACACTTAGGTGAAATAAAAGTAGATGTTGGAATTGTAATGATGGAGGATCAGATATTGAGAATTAAAAATTTTAAGAGTGAGGTTGTTGGCAAGATTGGGATGGGAGAGTTAATTTCCCCATCAATAGTTGATGTAAATCAGGATACAGATTTTTAAAGCGCATGGTAGGGGAAATCAGACATTGAATGCAGATGGCTTATCAGAGGTTAAGATCACAGGTACAAAGACACTGAGAGAAGGCAAATTTGATAGAATTGCCAGTGATAAGAGCCGCAAAGTTTTCTGTTGGAAGGATAAGAGTGTAAATTCAAAGAGGACTTGAATGGGATGTGGTGAAGATTTTGTTTTGCAGACATTTTGATGTATTAGGAATCTGAAATTAAATGGAATTAAGGTACAGATTTGCCATTATTTAACTAATACAAACTGCCGCGAGTGGTTTGCTTTCTCCTGTTTACTTTGCTTCTGCATAGCAAGGAAACAAGATTGGGCACTGTGTAGAGGCAGTCATAGCTGAAATGAACTAAAGTTTGTTTAAAAAGAAGTCTGACTCACAGAAGCATTTTACTTGTGTAGTTTAATAATATTCTTCTCCTCTGTTGCAGGCACTGCACTATGGTGCAGAAGATAACAGTACTGTTATTGTAATTCCATTTGGTGCGTGGGGAAAGCACAAAAACACTGGCACCAGCTTTTCTTTCAGCCGAAGCTTTGTCTCAAGTGGAAGATGGGCATGAAATGGAAAGGCTATAGTCTGTGCTGCCCACTTGCAATCCAGTTTTCAAAATTATCTATTTTAAGACCACTTTCAAAGACCATATACTTTCGCTTTTCCGTTTGGTAAAAACTCATTCTGTCAAAGCCTGTAATGTGAATGAAGACAGCTCGCCAGATGTACAATTAAAACATTGCTCTGTTATTTTAACAACGAGTTTAATAACTGGACAGAAAAGTTATCTTTGTAGCAAAACTGGTAGAGGTATTGACATTTCACTAATTGATCACTTTAGATGCCTGTTTAGCTGCAATAAAATTTGCGTTGTATAAATTCTTAAATGCTTGTGTTGTAAGTCACAGTAACTGGTTGTATTAATCTTGGTGCAACAGTACAAAGACAATTTGTGCCCGTTCAAGTGTGTTTTCAGTTTTGGCATTGAAACAAGTAGGTTTGTTGAGTACAAGAACTGCATGTTATTATCCAGTGTTGGAAATCAGGGAAAGGGATATTTGTTTATTTGAGTTGGACCCCATTAAACTGCTACAGCTTATCCAGTATATACTTGAAATAACCTTTCCTTCCTCTTTGAGCAATTTAAATACAGTGGAAGCGAATCTTGCCCCATCTAATCTTGAGCTGCATTCTTGCTAATTTAAGCAGGCAAAAAGATTTTCAAGCATGTAAGCTTTTTCACTCTTCCCTGAGTATTCTAATTTCCTCTGTCACGCATAGCGACCAAAGCACAGGGAGAAATATATTTCTATACTATTAAGGAATTTGAGCTTTAAAGTGCGTTCACTAGAACTTGAAGATTTTTTTTATGTTTGTCCCTTATAGTAAACAAAATGTGGCAGACACTGTAACTGAGAATTCAACTGCTGATCTTTAATAGATATGAGGCCTGTCAAAAGATTTGTAATTTTTGTCACAAATACCTGTGCCTCCCGATGTCACTGCTGGAATGGCTGTGTAGAACTAGACCAGAATATACATATAATGGTGTGCCTTTCTGGCCCTACTTTTTCCAGCATTTGTCTCAGATGGAATTTAAGAAATCTGAAGTAGTAGGTTTGGATCTAATTTTGAGTTTCAGCAGAGAGGTGTGAGGTATCAACTTGATCCCAAATTAGGAGGGCAGCTAAGTTGCTATGGCCTGCATGATTTATGCCTGTTAAGTGAGTTGGTACTTTTTTCTCTATTTTGAGGGTATTATTTAAATACAAATTGTTGGAAATGACAGGAAGTATGAGATGGGAAGAATGTTCTCCATGGTCATATTTTTCTGTTATTGAATGTGCCCAAAATTCTCAAGCATGTGTGTCTTTTATTGTGTGTGGAGAGCAAACACAACTGAGAGCTTGGGTTATTGAAACTTGCCAGTAACTGGAGTTTGAGTTTTTGGAATCTAAAGCAACTCAGGCCAATATGAATCCTTTTTCTGACAGTTTGTACTTTTACATTACAAAAGATTTGACTAAGATCAGTTGTGAACTAAATATGTTTCCTCTACTGAGGATTAAGGGATGTGTAAATGCCTTGAGAGAGATGAAGGATTAGTCAACTTTATGTGGCATTGGGGGCATTATGGAATAAACTGGAGAAGTACTTTCAAAGTATTTGTTTCAAGTTTGAACAGGAGGGGACTCATGTATAAGAGGAATGTATTCTTTACCGTAATTCTGAAGCATAATGTAAAATGGTAGTGTAAGCCATGGCAAAGTTTTTATTTGCTTACTTTTCTCCGTCTTGTTTTCTGCCCCGGATCCTACAGTAGAACCTTATCACTCTACACACAAGCTTTGTTCATGTTTTTGAATTAACGCTGGATAGTGTACACTGACCTAAATTTTAAAATGAAAGTTTGTGGATGGTCCCTTTGCCAGCTGTATATTGTGCGCTGGTTTTACATTTGATGGTGTTACTGGTAAATGAAATGTTGCAGTTTAATCAATGTGAAAGTAGAATGACTAGAGATAGGAAAAAGACTTTCTGCAGTTTTCATCTATTTTGGTAATTCCTCAGTTACATACTTTTTGTCAAGAAGCCAAATATGTTATAGAATAATGTGATTCTCAAAAATCTAGATATTTTCAACGGTTCCTTTCTGTACTGTCAAACTTGCTTGTCATATTATCTGTTACTACTGGAAATGGTAGAAATTTGCAGAATTATTAAGAAAAGATTCAGTACCTCAGTTGTGCAAATGCCAGCACTAAATGCACTACAGTAGCTATTTTAAATATAATTTAATCCCAAGAGACATGCTGTGTGTCTGTCTGTCTGTCAGTCTCTCTCTCTCTAGTATAAAGACTGTTCTGCACTTAGTACATGAAGGTAATTAGAAGCGAAATCCTTAGATTGGCTGACGCAATGAACATTACATAGAACATAGGGAAATTTTCAAAATGGTCACATCCAGATGTTTTGTGACTTGAATCTATCCATGTACTTCTGCCAGGTTTTGTATTATAATATGTATAATATGTAAATATTTGTTATATATAGTAAATCCATAATATACATTAATCTTTGTCTTGGTTGGTAAATATGTATTATATTATGGTTGAACTGACTTTGTACAGATCTTGCCCTTGTATTTTAACCATGTCTTTTTATACACCAGTAAAACCCTAGCAACCCAAAAGCAGGGTTTGATTACATTTTGGAGGCAGTGCTGGAAAATGTACATTGTATTCATCTAAAGGATTGCTCTTTGTAAGGTACAGCAATGAATTCGACTTCTTGTGAATATTTTGGATGTTTATTTGGAAGGAAATCTATTCATTTTAAAAGTTTCTGTTGGGTATGTATTGCATTGTTTAATGCATAGATGCTTTCAATATATAGAAATGTACTGGAATCAGAAAATATTCAATTTTATATGCCTTGTCTGCAGCTCCCAAAACCCAAACACTTCGTTCCAGAAAAACACCATATTGGTCAATGAAACCAAGAACTATGAAATATAACAGAACAAACTATAACTGTATTTAGCATAATATACTCTGTTCTATTGCTTTGCCACACTAGCTGTAGTGTTGCTGTAAGTTTGTCTGCTTATTGCACTCAGTACCCATCTGTGTTTTGATATCACTAATTGATTGCAAAGTTGTGCAAATGTGAACTAGTGATGGATCTAATGAAATGAAATCAGTAATTTTAATGATTCACCTCAATCGTTATTCAGTGGTGCTTAACTTCTTAGCAGACATTACACACAAAACAAAATGATCATTTTTAGCTTTTGTGGAACTAGTGAGCAATAATTTGTGTGCTTATAAAAACAAGGCTTATAATATTGTCTGTATCTTATTTATCCTGAGGGCAGTACATCTGGAACGTATTGGTTGTATTTTGCCATCTTTCAGGGATGTTGGTAGAATGGAGACATTACTGAAGCGATAATCCAGACAATTCAAGTTCATACCACAGTTTCATTTTGAAGATATTGGTTCATGACAATGAAGATGTCAGATTGTGTCTTACATTCAACTGATTCATCGGTTTTTTTTTTAAGAGAAGGAAACCTACTGATTTTGGATATTTCCTAATTACCCTGTTCAAAGATGTTATGACCTACCTCTGGAGCAGGTGGGACTTGAGCCCAGACCTCCTTGCCCAGAGGTATGGACACTACCCTGCCGCACAAGGAGCCCTAGATATCTGTATTCAATATACCTATATTATTAATCCATACCAACATGTTTGACATTTAACTACCCTCTGAAGAGGCCTAGCAAGCCAATGAGTTATTTTAAGCTCTCTAGCAAGTCAATTCTGAGAAGAACTTGCTGTGAATGAAGTTTTTTTTTTATTGACGTAAGTACCTGGTATCACATTTGGATCAAATCAGTCAGTCAGTATCTTATTTAATGTAGAGCAGCAAGTAAGCCAAATAGAATGTGAAAGCAACTGTATGTCGGATTCATTAAAACTGGAGCAGTGCTGCATATGTAGTCTTTTTTTTTCAAGATTTTTCTTTTATCATTTGTCCGGTCTAGTTTTAGTACGTGCAACCATCATTGACGGAATTTGCCAAATGAATGTGTATTACAACATCTATTAATTGATAGTGTGATTACTTTTCATATATTTGTAATTGATTTATTTTATTTGTATTAGAAGCCTGAACTTCAAAGGTTTTCATATCAACCTGACCAAATTATTAGATTTCCCACCTTTTTTCCTTTTCCAGTGTCCTGCTTGAATTTACTGTATGGGAGATGGTGCTTGTATGATATTGGCTGTGATGCAAATATTTTCAAGTTTGAATTGTAGATGTTTTGGGTAATGCATGATGAAAACAGCATGTACTGCTGTGTACAGTAACTGTGAAAAATGTAAGCTGTATGTAACATTTGAGAATATTCAAATAAAATTATTTACATATAATTTTGCATGTGATTTTAAACCACACAAAATTCTTAAATGGGTTGAATGTTGTGAGCAATTGTTATTCATTCCCAATTATCCTCTTTTTCTGTTTGGGATGATTCTTCTCATCCCAAAACTTGCTGTTTCCGTGGAGTAAACATTTAGTACAATATCTCTCAAAGCCTTGACAAAATTAAAATTAGGATGCTAAATTGAAAAACACTGGTCAGTGCTCATTAATGAACAGTACAATAGCACTGGATAACACATTCTATTTACCAGAATGTTTCTTAAAGCTGTGCGTAAGAGTTGCATAGCAGTTGGTAAGCCTATAGTATCCAGTAAGATTTTGAAAGGTCTCTAGAGAGCAGATACAGATATCATTTTCTGTGGTGGGGAGAAATACAAAGCAGACATGATCTTAAAACTGGAGGTTAATCCTTTGAGGAGTCAAATCATGTGTGGCAGTCATTTACAAAGATTATTCAAAATCCAGCCTCCTAAAGACCTGAATGCTGGTTCAGTTGGAAATTTTTTTCACTATTTTTACTTGGGGCAAGGTTATTAGGGATATAAAGCTAATGTCTTAAATGGAATTGCGGCTCAGACCAGCTTTAATCCAAATGAATGATAGAGCTTCTGGCTGAATGGTCTATTCCTATTCTGTTGTCACCTAAAGATCAAATTCAAAAAACTATGTACAATAATGACTGCATTTCAAGACCACAAGTTTAGGTTCAAGCACATGGACATGTTGTGGTTATAAGTGGTGCCGATCGTAACTCATTCTTTGTTTTACTACCAGGGCAATGCTCAACAGTAGGATGGTACTCCAGTATAAATCGCCAGAAAACGGGGGCAATTTATAGTTATAAAAGGAGGAATAATGTGAGGAAACAAGTTAGCTATGTGACTGTGTACACCCAACATTTCATAACATTTGTACTTTCTGACATCTGTGTATCAATATGGAGAGGGTGTGGGGGAAGGCTAAAACTTTAGAATATGTTGGTAACCTTTCAAGAAAATAAGAGAATGAGTTGGATCAATTAATGCATGACATTTTTATAAGTCTTGAACAAACTGCTGCATGATGAGCTCACCTGAATAAAAGTTCCATAAATTTCCCTGTCTTCCCATTCATCTGTTTAACTATTGCATCCAATATAATTTCCTCTTGGCCTACGTTCCTCCTTAACATCTTGTAGAGCTGTTTTACAACTTGATATTTATAACACTAGATTTATCTTAATTAAATTATCCAATAATCAATAAATTTAATTATATAGGACCTGCAGGTACACATGATTCCCCCAAAGTTAATAGTCAGTCATAAAAGCAAAATACTGCAGACACTGGAGATCTGAAATAAAAACAAAATTCTAGAGAAACTCAGCAGGTCTGGCAGCATCTGTGGAGAGAGACACAGATTTAATGTTTTGATTAAAATAGAACTCTTCCAGAACCAGTTCAGGAGGAGCGTATTGATTGAAACGTGAACTCTTTTTTTTTCTCTTCAGCAATGCCACTGGACCTGTTTCTCCAGTTTTTATTATTAATGATGTAGTCACTTTTTGTAGTATAGTTAATATGACTGCTGTTTTTAATCCAGTGAGATCAGAGGGCTTTGAGATTAAAAAGAAAGTGCTCACATTTATATATGGTTGTGTTTTGTAACATTACATCTCAAAGGGGTAGCATTTATCATGTAGGAAACATAATCTTTTTTTTCAGCAAATATTCTGATAATGTAAATTTTCTTTTAATTATGGTGGTTGAGCGATGAATGTTACCAAAGACTCACCAGAAAGAATTCTGCAGCTTTTCTTCTGCCATGGGATCTTTCATATTCACCTGAGTGGACAAACCAGAACTTGGATGATTGTCTTATCTAAAAGTGAGAACAGCAAATAGTGTAGCAATCTGAATAAATGATAAGTTGACCTGATTTGGTGATGCTTTGTTTTCATAAACACACTGAGCCGAAAACCAAAGCCTGCTCTTTTTCTTAATAATAGAAACATATACAAATAATGCTAGATGGTTGGCTTTTAAAATGAAGGCAGAACTGTGTCAAGATAAATACTATTGAAGACTAATCCAGGTCTTTAATATTTGTGTGCAAAGCCATGGGAAATTGACCAGCAAGAACAAAACACAAGCAGTGCACATTTTATTATAAGTTATGTTTTTCCTATTTACCCATAGCAATTTGATATAATTATACAAGTCCTCAACAAAAGAATTCATTACCACTCCCTTCAGCACATTTGTTCTGCCCATTCTTGGTCTTATTTGATCTCTCCTGTCTTCCATCCTATCACACACAAGCACTGTTTTCTCCCCACCTTTCCCCATGTCACTTATCATATCTCTAATGTTTACCATGATGATGAAAAATCACAAACCTGAAATGTTAACTGTTCCTTTGTCCACGAATACCACCCTGTGGCTAATGACACACTGCAAGGGACACAACTGGGGACTGATACTGTAAAATCCCATGACAGTCACTGCAGTCTGATTTCTCATTAAAGAAAGGGAGATGACTGATCACTGAGGGTCATCACACCCTCAGGTGAGGAGAGAGTTTGAGAATGTGGGCCATCTATGGTGACCTCAGCCGGTACTGGACTCAAATCCATGCTGTTAGGTATCGCTCTACATCATAAACGAGCTGCCCAGACCAGTGAACTCACTGCTCCCCATATATATATATGACAGGCTGAAGATACGTTTTAAATGTCTGGTCTTGCTCTTTAGTACACAACTGGCCTTGGTCTCGAGAATTGTATTGATGTGTTGCATTCTGGAAGATATTGCGCAGCAGTGAGTTTTGGGATTGTCAGAGGAATAAGGTGCTAAACATAGTCTGTTGAGAGGTGAAGGTGGAGAAGGAGGTGGAACCTGATGAGGGCAATACACCATCAGTAGGACACAGCTGGTTCACATTGACTCCTCCAACTGCCAGCCACATGCAAAAGCCACTTCCTTCCTCCCCCCAACTTCTTCAATTCGAGTAACACAGAGCAGATCTGCAAACAACCAAGAACTGTTTCCCTAATTCCCAAGGCTCAGTACCAGTTCGTATCTTACTGTGCAGTATAAGTGATAAGGTCACTTGCTAGCTAGCCACCAAAAATGGACAAAATCAGAACGTTGTTTAAAAAAGCTGTAATGTTCATTTGGCTCAAATTAAAACAGAAACTTACCATTATTTTAACACCCATCCATGTGCACCTTGTCCAAATAGAAATCTTTACTCCATCTCTGCTCAGCGCCTGTGTGTGGCTTCAGTAAAGGTTGAAGCAAGTTGATCACATCCCTGCTGTGATTGCTGAGCTGTTTTTGAACAAGGTCTTCTGAGTGCTGGAGCCTGTGAGGGTCTGACCAAGTCTACTCCACTGTGCACATGTACAGGAGCAGGCTTAGCCATCAGGCTGTGAAGCTGCAAGTGGGCTCAAATTGAAGTGAGGCCATGGGGTGGGTGACAACGCAGAGTCCCCTTTCACCATCATCCCTCTTATGGTCCAGCCACACTCCCGCTAGCAGTGAGTTGGTGAACACATCACTGCAGACCAGTGGGATAATGAGAAAACAAGCTTAGGCTATCACCTCTCCTATTTAGGATGACTTTCATTGTGTGGCAGCACAACACTTTTTACTGCTTCGATCATTAGACCATATTCAGCTTGAATTTATGAGCATGGCACTGTGTTCCTGCTCAGGAACAAACTCCAACATTCATAGATTCACCTGCAGCGCCCTTTGTCCCTTCAGTGAGGAAGGGTAACTCCATTTGAGATCTTAGAGACCCCTCCTGCATGTCAATGAAAACAAGGTGCAGCCTTTGAATGTTTGGGCTCCACTAGGAGGCAGACTCGTGAACATCCATATGCCTGTCATAAGGACACCGGCAATTGAGATATGAAAATGGTGGACATTGACAGATAGAGAGTGAGTTGTTGATGGCCATGACTGTTGGAGGTTGGATGTTTGAAAAGAGCATTATAAGAGGTGAGTGGAAATGAGAAGCTCAGTTGTCCAAGAGAAAACAGAGTGCATCAAATCCCTACACACAGTCTTTGTCTATAGCTAATGCAGTAGAGACTGCAGTACCAGAGAATAGTTCCTGAGCCACACCAGGCAATACATAAACTTGATAACCACCATGGAGCAAGCCATTTTGTCAGCTAGAAAGATGCCACTAATAATCACAATTTAATGCAAGTCAGTTAACATATTATATTGATCAGGCAAAAGTGAGGACTGTAGGTGCTGGAGATCAGAATCTAGATTAGTGTGGTGCTGGAAAAGCACGCAGGTCAGGCAGCATCCGAGGAGCAGGAAAATCGATGTTTCGGTCTTTTCCAGCACCACTCTAATCTATATTATATTGATCAGACTAGAATGGATTTAATCAAAATTGGGCAACAATGAAATCCTTCAAAAGAAAGGTTAAATAACAGAATAGTTACTAAACAACAGGCACATTGTTTAGATATGATATCTTCTTGCATCAATCAGACCCTAAGGTAATTTCTTAATCTTGGTTTCTTGGTGACACACAAATGTCATTTTCATAATTTGCATATATGTTGCAAGGATTTCCTTGCTGGGAAGTCACACCACAGTAAAGCTTTGTCTCCCAATGTATATCGAGTTACCAACTCTACAAGGTGGCTTGGAGTCTCCAGGAATTGAAGAGCTGTCTCCAGGCCACTAGATCCTTGGAGAAAATCACAGGGACATTAGATAGGATGTTTTGTTTGGTAATAATCTTTTACAATCTTCTTCACCAGCCATAAAAAATGTTTAGAAATGGGAAGAATGTGCAATTTTGGCTGTGCTGTTCAATTAAGTAATGTATACCCGTGCAACTTTTATTACTATGACAAAGAATGTAAATAGGTAAGAATTCTTGTCAGAAGGACAGCCATCTGTGAAGGGTTTAAAGGGCTATATTGCGCATATTTTAATGTTTATCTCTGTGCATATACAGGGGTATAATTCTGGACTGGTCATTGAGAGACTCAGACTTTGCTTCAGTTGAATTCTCAGTTTAAAACTCTGCTATCTTGGCAGCTGTGGGCACTGTCTATTTTGAATAAATTGTAGGTCTGCAGAATGTGCCCCCCCCCAAATTGAGACACCTTCAAGGTCTCCCAACCCTTGCAGCAGTGCCTCCCCTCCTCTGCCCAGCCAGACCACCAGCTCTCTGGTGCCTGGGTTTGTTCTCATGCCCAGTGGTGGGGCCTATTTGCCATCCTTAACACGCTAGCCCAATTGGCTGTATAGCTGGATTGCGATGCAGAATGATGCCAAGAGCATGGGTTTAATTCCCACACCAGCTGAGATTACTATGACGTTTTTCCTTCTCAACCTCACTCCCCTGCTTGTTGGTGGGTGGTGGTGGTGGTGGGGGGGGGGGGGGTGGTGATGGGGGGGCGTGAGGTATGTTGTGATCCTCAGGTTAAACCACCACTTTCTCTAAAGACAGAGCGGTTCCCTGGTGACTTTACCTTCAGTTACAAGAGGTGCCTCCAGGGAAGGTCAGACACTGTGTGGTGTACTGAGGCGTGTATTCTGTAAAGCTTCACAATGTCACCACACTTCAAACAGCATCTCCCAAACAATATGAGGGGGGAGCCACTCAGCATCAGGAAGTGACCCATCTGGTTCACTGATGTCCTATAGGGAAGGAAATTGCCATCCTCATCTAGCCTGGACTACATTTGATTCCAGACCCACAGGATCACGGTTGACTCTTAACTATCCTGAATGGGTAATGAATGCCAGCCTAGTCAGAGATGCCCACATCCCACGAATGAATATTAAAAATAAGTGTTGAAAACATGGCCACCAGAAATCTGCTTTTTCTTTCTCTCCACATTTCTGCTGACAGAATGGCTGAGCATTGAGCATTTGTCTTTTTTATTTCATTCTGACTTCCAGCACCTTTTAATTTTTTTGGATTCTTAAAAAAAATGAAATTAGAAGACAACAGTCCCTTTAAATCATAGTAGTTCCATGTCCATTGTTAGTAACAAATGAATGCACATGGTTCAGGAGTCATGTCCAGATATTGCACCCACATGATCAACTTATGATCATTACATATCATTTTAACACACACTGGGCATGTGGCTTTTGTAATAGTGAGAATGTTAATTGATTCCACTCCAAGCCGATTATAGGACGTGTTAAATGTCTCATGTCCGTTTGTCAACAGCTATGTTGCTGGTTTTCGCTTTCATTCTCAATAATCCTCAACAAAATCAAAAAATTGTATTTTTTCACAAATTTCATTCCAAGATTCTATCTATTTTTAAAGCAAAATTTCCCTGATGCACTCTGTTCACTGCTACACTGTCAGTGGGTCTATGTGAGATTACTTTATACCGTATTATTTGTTACTTGCATTAAAGTTTCTTTTTTCTCCATTAAATGTATAAGTTTTTATTCATCCACAGGATGCGAGGATCACTGGCAAGGCCAGAATTTATTTACTTCCCATCACTAATAGTCCTTGAGAAGGACCGAGGGAGTTTCTTCTTTGAATTGTGCAGTTCAGATAGACAATTAAATACCATAGGAATCTGACACAACTAAATGGCTTGTGAGGCTTTTTCACAGGTCAAATAAGAGCCAGACTGGATTAGAAGAGCAAGTGCTCTTCCTTAAAGGGCATTTGTGAACCTAATCAGGTTTTATCACAATCCAGTATTGTTTTTCTATTTGTTAACCAGATGTGGCCTTGGCTGGCTGTAGAGTCACTGGACTTGAAACATTACCCCTGCATACTTCCCACAGATGCATGCCAGATCTGCTGACTTCTCTGTTTTTGTTTCAGATTTCTAGCATCCTGATTGTTTGTTTTATTTGTTACCCATTCCTAATTACCTTGAGCAGCTTCATGCCTTCAGGATCATCGAATCATACAGTAGTGAAGGGACCCTTTGACCCACTGAGTCTGTATTGTATCAAATGTGTTACTGGCTTTTTATTTCAGATTTACTTCATTGATAGATTTATGTTCACCAAGTGTCATAGAAGGATTCAAAAGTCTCTCTATAATTTTAATCCATATCTCGAATTGGAGTCTAGCCCCATAATCGCTACATTACTAATTACTTTCTTTCTATTCCATTGTCCATGCTTTATGATTTTATGAATTGATTTTACAATTAATCAGTAGAAAACTTTGGATCTTCACTCTGAATCTACATTCCATTTATATTCTGAACTTTTGAAAATATTCTTGTAGCCCAAAGAAAAAAAATAAATTTGTGGTATTATGACTTTCCCCAGACATGTGGCTATAAGGAAACTGAAACCCTTTTAGAAATTATACATTCTCAAGGCATGGGCATCACTGACAAGGTCACATATTGAACCTCGCTGATATGGCAAGGGAATTGGGAGTGCCAGGATATTCCCACATCTTGTCCTTCTGAGGGGTACAGACCACAAGTTGGGTTATGCCTTCGCACTACGTATGGTGAGCTGCTGTGCCTGGTCTAACGTTGCACATAGCTAAACATTCTTACCAGAACTTAAGCTTACAGCTGATACCCTGAAAAGGTCACATGACACTTTTCAAACTATGTCAGGGAAATGCTCCAAGCTGTCTTGGCTGGCTTATCTTTTTATCCCTAAACCAAAATCATTTAAAAAAAATGTTTGAATGTTTTCATCTTGCTGTTGCATCTCTTGATCATTCCAATATTTTCCTGACCGATCTTCCATTTAATACCCTCTGTCAATTTCAGATCATCAAAGACCTTTGCTGCACCTTGTTTATCCATCACTCTTGCTTTGCCTGACCGGAATTAACTTGCAATAATTAACAACTCAAATCTCCATCCTCGTGTTTCAATCCTTTCATGGCACTTTTGTGATTTTCTATATCATCTGGTTCTGCCAGCCCCTGAACTCTGTCCCTCAGGAACTGACTATATGACTGTCCATTCCTTCATTCCACACAATGCTGTCTGTGCGGGCAACTACCAAGAGCTCATTCTCTGGAGTTCCCTCCCAATATCCCTCCAGCATCTTCACCTTCTTTAAAACCCACTTAAAATCTGCCCCCCACTCCTAAAATATGTAAATTTTTCTTGGCATGCGCCATGGGATAGTTTCCTGCATTAAGAGTGCTATATAAACACAAGTTCATGTTGCTTGTGCTGATGTGAACCTATCCTGCGAATGTGACAGTGTATCTGTGTGGCAGTGTATACTTAGACTAAGGAGATGTTTGTGTGAGTGCATGTGACAATGAAATGATACAGCTGTTGCTGGATAAGTGCAAGAAGATTAACCCAGCAAGTTTACGTCCTGTAAACCTGCACCACAAGAAAGCTTGTGATGAAAATTCAATCCCAAGAATTCAGATCCCATGCCGGATTTGTGGAAACAACACTCTATATTCTGCATTCAGATTATCTCTCACTCCACACATAGGAGCATATTACATCACAGACAATCAGTGTGTCACTCTTTATATTTAGATATTATGTGATTTATTTTCCACAGTGGTTGCTGGAAACGGTCACCAGGCTTAATGAGTGTGGTAGCTGGCTGCAATTTGATCAAATAGCACCTTTCGAAATCTAATGTAGTATGGCTCAGTGCTGAAATGGTGTCGCCTGGCCCACATTCAGACCCCTGTCACTGCACAATCATTAAGAGCTACAGTAAACACTGACAGATAAAGGCTCTGTTTAAAGCCTTGACAGCTTTTACGAAGGAACAGACAAATTGAACAGCACCAGAATCTGGTTAATCATACGTGGCACCCTCATGACTAAGCACTTTTCAATAACTCCCTAGCACCCTACACTTCTAGTCTCCTGGGAGATGCAAAGACCCAGGAATTCCCAGGGCTATGGAACCCTGGAAAATGTCTCTCTAGCTCCCCCATGTGCTCAAGAATGTGAAAACCTCCTATTCTTCGAAGCCACGGTCTTGTGTACTACGATGTCAGCCCCTGTCTAGGATTGATCCAGGTCCCTAGTGAAGGTGATGCAAAGCATCAGGGCCCAACACATGATGTTCACTGCACTTGCTATTCCTGCATTACAACATTTGCCATATAATCTAAAAGGTCACCTGTAGCAAGAACAAATATGGGAACTAGCAGTTGGACTGGTAATATTGAGAAAATAATAGCTCAGACAGACTGGTGGCTTAGTGGTTAGCAATGCTACCTTACAGTGTCAGGGACCTGGGTTTGAATTCCAGCCTCAGGCTGTGTGGAGATTGTACATTCATCTTATGCATCTGTGGGTTTCCTCCAAGTGCTCTGGTTTGCTTCCACAGTCCAAAGATGTGCTGGTTAGATAGACTGGCTATGGGAAATTGTCCAGGGGCATGTACGTTAGGCACATTAGTTAGGGGAATAGGTCTGGGTGTGTTACTCTTCAGAGGGTTGATGTGGACTTTTGGGCCAAATAGTCTGTTTCCACACTGTAGGGATTCTATGATTCAGAAGTTCAAGGCAGCACAATTGAAAGAAAAACAAGATACACTTCTGACTACAACTAATAAGATTGGACAATAAATAAATTTAACCCAGCAGAAACACATCTGAACTTTATAATTAAAATCCTGGAGTTCTGGCAATTGTTAAACAGCCAGAAAGAAAGCAGACTGTGATTGTTTCAGTGGGTAACACTTGCAAGGTGGCTCAGTGGTTAGCACTGCTGTGTCAGAGCACCAGAGACTCAGGTTTGAGATCCCCCGTCCTCAGGTAACTGTCTGTTTGTAGATTGCATATTTTCCCCGTGTCTGCATAGGTTTCTCCAGTTTTCTCCCACAATCTAAAGATGTGAAGATTAGGTGGATTGGCCAGAGGAATTGCAGGGTTATAGGGATTGGGTGGGATGACTTTTGAAGGTCGAACGGCTGAAACGGTTTTGATATAACTACATATTCAAGCTTATTTCTCCTTTTAAAATTTCTGATTAGTCTAATTTACTGTCTGAAGGCACTAAATGAATCCTTGGTGTGGCACTTATACAAAGGTTATGCCACAGAATATGGTCATTCGGCCTGTCATGTCTGTGCTATTCTCTGTAAGAGCAACTCATTTAGTCTTACCCTCCTGCTCTTTTCCTATGGCCCTGCAAATCTTTTTTGCTCAGATCCAAATCCTTTGTGCAAGCTAATGCATTCCTTGCTGCGCAAAAAGACTTTTTCTTACATTCCCTATGCTTCTTTTGGTAATATTGCTTGAGCATCAATATTCTGCTAATGCAACCTTCTCCATGCATGAGCGCTGACAGTATCTGCAGACTGATCATAAGGAATCAGACCCAGTCCACCTGACGCCTCACTCAGATGCATCTCCAGAAGGAGACCACTAGGTAGTGATCAAGAGCAAAGTCCATAAACCAGTTTAGTCACCCTCTTGCTGATGATTCTGAATCAGCTAGCTCAGGAGATCCATAGAATCCCTACAGTGTGAAAACAGGCCATTCAGCCCAAAAGAGTCTACACCAACCCTCCAAAGAGCATCTCAGCTAGATCCACCCCAACTACCCTATCCCTTGCATTTCCCACAGCAACCCACCCAACCTAACATCTCTGGACATTACAGTGCAATTTAGCATTGCCAATCCACTTAACTTACACATCTTTGGACTTTGAGAGGAAACCAGAGCACCTGGAGGAAACCCACGCATACATGAGGAGAAGGTACAAACACCACACAGCCAGTCTCTTAAGGGTGGAAATGAACCCAGGGTCCTCGCACTGTGAGGCAGCAGTGCTAACCATTGTGCCACCCTAATACTGTGGAGATACCGATGTTGGACTGGGGTGGACAAAGTTAAAAATCAGGATTACAGTGGTGCTGAAAAAGCACAGCAGGTCAGACAGCATTCAAGGTAGCAGGAAAATTGACATTTCAGGCAAAAGCCCTTCATCAGGAAACCATCTAGACTCTGATCGCCAGCATCTGCAGTCCTTACTTTTGCAAAGTTAAAAATCACACAACATCAGGTTATAGTCCAACAGGTTTATTTGGAAGTACAAGTTTTCAGAGCTCCAAAAGCTTGTGCCCTCAATATTGCAATCAAACCTGACCATTTCCGTTCAATTCAGTTCAGTTCAGTGTCCCATCTCCTTAATCACTTGAGGGAGATCTCTATGTGGGATTGCTCATCAGACTGGCTACAATGACGCCATGACCCTGAACAGCCAAAGGGCATTTCAGCCTGTCTGCCTCTTTTCTGTCGCTACATCCCAGCTCCTGTCCCTGGAGTAGGAGCATGTGGTGCCCAAGTGGGCACCAGAGTGACTGGAGTGAATTATCACCCTCCATGAATGTAATTTAGTTTGAATTATCAAGTTTCCATTAAAGATTTGTTCTTTGTTATGATAAGTTAGTAGTGTCAAATGGAGCAATTAACTGTTCAGACTGCTGAAAATTATGACTGAGGTAGTTTTTTTTGTTAGATATGAGTGTTGAGGCATTTGCAGCCCCAGCGTATAAATGAAGAAGTTGTACAAATCAGCCACCGTCTCCCTGAGTGAACGCTGGAACAAGCTTAAAATGCTGGGTGGCTTAATCATACCTCGGTTGCTATGTTCCAAATGGTTCAACACTCAATTTATATTCTAAGGTTTGCCTCAGGTCCCATGGAAACACTGTCAGTGAAATACCATGGATCAAAGCTGAATAATGGAAGCTGTAATGTTGCGTTTATAAAGTTCTTTTGACAAAAAAATGCAAACATACAAAACAATACTCAGTGCCTAAGCGTGTCCAACCATTCTATAAGATTGCAGCTAATCTGACTCCAACATGAGGGCAGAGCGGTGGATGTGATCGAAATGGACTTCAGTAAGGCGTTTGACAAGGTTCCCCATGGGAGACTGGTTAGCAAGGTTAGATCTCACGGAATTCAGGGAGAACTAGCCATATGGATACTAACTGGCTCAAAGATAGAATCATAGAATCCGTACAGTGTGGAATCAGGTCCTTCGGCCCTACAAGTTCACACCAATCCTCCAAAGAGTATCCCATCCAAACCCATTCCCCTATATTAACCCCTAACCTACATATCCCTGAAAACTATGGGCAGTTTAGTATGGCCAATTCACCTATCCTGCACATCTTTGGATTGTGGGAGGAAACCCACACAGACATGGGGAGAATATGCAAAGTCCACACAATCAATTGCCTGAGGCTATAATCAAACCCAGGTCCTTGGCGGTGTGAGGCCTCAGTGCTAACCACTGAGCCACCATGCCACCCCAAGACAGAGAGTGGTGGTGGACAGTTGTTTTTCAGACTGGAGGCCTGTGATCAGTGGAGTGCCAGAAGGATTGGTGCTGGGTCCACTACTTTTCATCATTTATACAAATGATTTGGATATGAACATAGTCAATATAGTTAGTAAGTTTGCAGATGACAGCAAAATCAGAGGTTTGGTGGACAGTGAAGAAGGTTACCTCAGATTACAATGAGACCTTGATCAGATGGGCCAATGGCCTGAGGAGTGGCAGATGGAGTTTAATTTAAATAAATGCAAGGTGCTGCATTTTGGGAAAGCAAACCTTAGCAGGACTTATAATGGTAAGGTCCTCAGGAGTATTGTTGAACAAAGGGACCTTGGAGTGCAGGTTTATGGAGGAAGGTTTAGATTAGATTCCCTATAGTGTGCAAACAGGCCCTTCAGCTCAACAAGTCCACACTGACCTTCTGAAGAGTAACCCACCCAGACCACCTTCCCTCTGACTAATGCACTTAACACTATGAGCAATTTAACATGGCCAATTCACCAGCACATCTTTGGACAGTGGGAGGAAACCCATGCAGACACGGGGAGAAAACCCATGCAGACACGGGGAGAATGTGCAAACTCCACACAGACACCAGAGGCTGGAATTGAACCTGGGACCCTGGTGCTGAGAGGCAGCAGTGCCAACCACTGTGCCGCCCCAGTTTCATAGCTCCTTGAAGGTAGAGTTGCAGATAGAGAGAATGGTGAAGGCAGCGTTTGGTATGCTTTCCTTCATTGATCAGACCATTGAGTATAGGAGTTGGGAGGTCATGTTGCAACTGTCCAGGACGTTAGTTAGGCCACTTTTGGAATATTCCACGTAATTCTGGTTTCCTTCCTATCGGAAAGATGTTGTGAAACTTGAAAGGGTTCAGAAAAGATTTATAAGGATGTTGCCAGTGTTGGAGGATTTGTGCTATAGGCAGAAGCTGAACAGGCTGGGGCTGTTTTCCCTGGAGTGTCGGAGGCTGAGGGGTGACCTTTCAAGGTTTATAAAATCATGAGGGGCATGGATACGATAAATAGACAAACTCTTTCCCTGACTGGGGGAATCCAAAACTAGAGGGCATAGGTTTACGGTGAGAGGGGAAAGATATAAAAGGGACCTGAAGGGCAACCTTTTCACGCAGAGGGTGTTGCGTGTATGGAATGTGCTGCCAGAGGAAGTGATGGAGGCTGGTACAATTGCAACATTTAAAAGGCACCTGGATGGGTATATGAATAGGAAGGCTTGAGAGGATATGGGTCAAGATTAGAGTGGTACTGGAAAAGCACAGCAGGTCAGGCAGCATCCGAGGAGCAGGAGAGTCGACGTTTCAGGCATAAGCCCTTCATCAGGATGTTTCAGTGCTGCAGATCGTGACATTCCTACCTAATCCAATAACTTTTTGCCCTTATCAATAATTTCTCTTTGCCTTATAAACAGTAAAAGGCTTTTCGTGAAGATCTGTAAAAGACTTTTCTTTTTTGAAGGAAGTAATTTCCAATGATTCATAACCCTTGGAGATTGTTTTTAAAATTTCTTCATTTGTTTGTAGAACGTGGGCATTGCTGGCTGGGCCAATGTTTATTATCCACCCCTAATTGCCCAGAGGGCAGTTAAAGGTCAACTACATTGCTCTGGGTCTGGATTCACATGAAGACCAGTCCAGGTAAGGATGCCAGATTTCTTTTCATAAATGTGACCAAGATGGGTTTTACAACAACCAACAAGTGGGGTACATAGTTGCAATATTCCAAACTTTAAGTGAATTGAAATTTCATCATGTTCCAAATGGAAATTGAACCCATGACCACAGAACAGTAGCCTGGGGTCCTGGATGACTACTCCAGTGATATTGTCACTATGTTACCACCTTGCCTCGTCTCCTCTTGATCTTAAATGGATGATCCCTTATTTTAAAAGAATGATCCCTATTTCTAGGTTCTCCTACAAGGACATGTCATGGTTGGCACTTAATGGCAAAACTTAGCTGATTTTACCTCCTTTTTGAAGGAACATGTTCATGGAATACAGAGCATTTCTGGGGATTGTTATGGTGTCAGAGGTGCAGCCTTTAAAATGAGATGTTAAAATGAGTTACTGTCTGCCTGCTCCAGTGAATATAAAAGATCCCTAGTGATCCTCAGGAGTATGGCAATGTCTACTAATATTCAGAAGAGCACTGGCTCTGCAGTGGAAACTATAGCTAATCTCAATGCCGTTCTTAGGATCTCCAGGTGTGAAAACTGGCTGCCATTTTTCCCCATGTGTTAAAAATTAAGAAATTTTTTTTGTTTTTAAACATAGAGTTGTTCGTGTATGGAATGAATTTCCAGAGGAAGTGGTGGATGTGGGTATAGTTACAACATTGGAAAGGCATTTAGATAAGTACATGAAACAAAATGTTGGGAGGGATATGGGCCAAGCTCAGGCAGGTGGGACTAGTTTAATTTGGGATTATGGTTGGCATGGACTGGTTGGACCAAAGGGTTCATTTTGGTGCCGAATGACTCTATAAATACCCACTGTGATAAAGCACATTGGGACTCAATAAAAACATGATGCAAGTTCCAGGGTGATTTGTACAGGGTAGAAAAAGAATATTAACAGGGTATGACTTTAATTCCTTTTTAATACCAGTGCAGTTCACCAACTGGAGACATCTCCACTGAAAGTAATATACACAAGACAAAACATGTAAAAAAAAAGGTCCATGTGACACAGAATTAAAACCTCCCTTGTCTTTAACATCACAGTAAACTGGTCTCTCACTCAACTTTCAAGATTTGTTTTGAGAAGTGCAAAATGTTTTTGGCCAATTGAGAACTCAGTTACTAAAATTTCAGGGTAAGTTTTCTGTCTGCTATCTGAGAAAACCACAGAATGGGTTAAGAAAGAAGGCATCTGCCATTGTAATGAGCAGCACACAAGAAGTAACCAGCCCCTACAAACAGACACTGCATTACTTGATAAGCAAGATCATCGTCAGTGGGCTTAAATCAGCCAGGTCTGCTTCAGAACACATTTGATCAGGAAACTGACCCGATTCACCAACAATCTGTTTAGAACAGACATATCTTTATATAAAAATGACTGACAGGAAATTAATTGTTAAAAATGTCAACCTTTAAAACTAATGAATTCTTTGCATTAGACAACAGGATCTCTCAGTTCCCATGTGCTAAAGTCTCCATGTTTAACGCTTTATTTCTGCAGCTTGTAGGTTGAACCCACTCAGAATGAGAAAGGCCCTCCCTCACCACCAAATATTGGATACATTTTAGGAAGCCTTTTGGGACAAGAGAGAATTATGATCTCAGAAACCAATAACATTCTAACAGGAATGGCCAGGGTAAACAAGAATGATGTTCCCAATGACAGGGGTGTCCAGAACGAGGGGTCACAGTGTAAGGATACACAGAAGGCCATTAAGGACTGAGATGAGGCATAACTCAAAGAGAGCTGTCAGCTTGTGGAATTCTCTGCCACAGAAAGGAGTTGAGGCCAAAACATTGAATATTTTTAAGGAAATTATATAGTTCTCAGGGCTAAAGGGTTCAAAGGGGATGGGGAGAAATCGGGAACAGGATACGGAGTTGGATGATCAGCTACAATCATCTTGAATGGGAGAGAAGGCATTAAGGGCTGAATGGCCTACTCCTGCTCCAGGTTTCTGTTTCTACGTACTCTATCATTGCTCACAAAAAAAACCTTTGGAAGAAAACCAGGAAGAGACATCTGTGTACAAGGGCACATCCATGGTGTAACTTTGCTGGTCTCCTTGGCAATGACGAGGTGCCTGCATTTCAATGCAGAAACACAGAGAAGCACACCCATTCGGGGCAGGTTAACATTCACTTTTTAAGTTTTTTCTGAGCTGCCTTCTTCTTTACCATCTGGAGCCGTTTCATAGCATTAAGCTGTGACTCTTGAGAGGTTGGCAACTTAACAAGAGAAGGGTTACCAACTTCAGTGGGTGTCTTGGCACCATTGTTACTGCCAGTAGCAGCGGAGGTGCCCCCTCCATTCCCACCACTCGACTGGTTGCCACTGTTGCCTGTCCCAGTTAGGCCCACCTTGCTAACATTGTCGCTGCTGGATGATCGGTTGAGACTTGGTTTCCCCAGAGTTAGGGGAGGGGGTGGCTTTATAGCTCCAGAGCTGGAGCTAATGGCTGTGGTCATTTTTGACCCCAGTCCTGCTTTGGATGTTGCCAGTCCAGAGAGACCCACTGCTTTTTGATTTGTGGCCGATGCTGTGGGCTTTCCACTGGTGCTTTGCACAGACGATCCCAGTTTAGCTGTCGAGGGTGCTGCAGTGGATGTTTTTGCTCCAAAGGCAGCCCATCCTGTAAGTCCACTAACAGAAGACGAGGAGGTGTTTGAACTGGAGGAATTGCCAGAAGCAGATGAAGATGCCTGCAAAACAGAAAGAACAGAAGAATGACCTCTCGCGTCCATCACTCAACCTCAGACTTCCTTTTCGTCCTTTTCCCCACCCACCCATAGCTCAGAAGCCATTCCGTTTCTAACTTTCCCCAGTTCTGATGAAAGGTTGTTGGACCGGAAATGTTAACTCAGTTCTCTCCATCCTCGGCACTCCCTCTCCGACATGACCATCCTCGGCCTCTTCCACTGCCACAACGAACCAAACTGCAAATTGGAGGAATAACACCTCACCTTCCGCCCAGGACAGCCTACAGCCCGAACACAGAGTTCGCCAATTTCAAATAACCTTCCATCCCATTGCCCGACTTCCTTCCCAGCCCCTCCCCCCGCCTTCCACTCCTCCCTGCCACCAACTGGATTCATTCCTCCCATTTACCAACCAGGTCGTACCCTCTACCTGTCTTCACCTATCCCCACTTCACCACCCTGCCCACCCTCCCCCTTTAATCTGCAGCACCCCCAGTCCTGAAGAAGAGTTACACCCAAAACCTTGACTTTTTCACCTTCTGATGCTGCCTGGCTTGTTGTGTTTTTCCAGCCTCCTGCCTGCCTATTTTGGATTCCAGAAGCTGCAGTTTTTTTGTCTCTCTCCGCAAATGCTGACAGACCTGTTTAGTTTTGCCTTTACTTTAAACTTCCAGCATCTGCAGTTTTCTGCTTTTCAAAGAGTTTTAGACACCTAAGAAAAAGACTAAATCCATATTTCCATTCATCTTTAACTACTGATTTTTGTTTCCTGTTCAGGATTCACCTACTAGGGCCGAAGGGCCTGTTCCTGGGCTGTAAATTTTCTTTGTTCTTTTCTTAATCTGCTTCATTTGAAACAAACCTCAAAGTCCACAGAATTCACACAAGCTGTAGTTCAGAAATAAATACAAACCAGTTCTACTTCAAAAGGATGAGCCTTACCCTGATGGCTACAGTTTTAGTGATTTCACTGCTATGGATTTGAACTCTGGCAAGAGGAATGAATATTTCATGGGTATGGTGGCAATGTCCCTACCTCTGGACTAGAAGGTCCAGTTTGAAACCCCACCTGCTCCAGAGGTGTGTCATAACATCTCTGAACAGGTTCATTAAAAACAGTGCACAGACTTAGAGGAAACACTGTCACCTCCAAGTCACAAAACTTTGGCTTCAAACTCTACTCCAGGATCTGAGTGCAAAAACTGAGACTGATATTCCAGTGTAGTACGTGGGGCACAGCACTGATGGTGATGACATACTGAGGCCCTTTCTGCTACTCAGCTGGATGGAAAAGAATAGAAGAGCCATCTCAGTGTCCTGCCCAATATTTATGCATCAAACAACATCACAATAAGAAATATCAGCTTATTGTCACGCTGAGATTTAGAGGAATTTGCTGTATATTTTGGGCCTTTTGCTTCCTATGTTACAACAGTGATTATGTTGCATTGACTGTACAGTGCTTTGACATGTCCCGTGGTTGTGAAGTGTGCCATAAAAATGCAAGTTTCTCTATTTGACTGTCACAAGTGATCCTAGAATTGCAGGATGGACTTTAACATTGTAAATGATATATAAAAAGGAAGAAACATTTCCTATTAGTATACAGTTATATAAAGATTGTTTGCTTTTGGTGTTTCTTTACTAATTTTTAAAATGAACAATAATGATACTTTCAAATGCTTGTACAAAAACAAGTGGAGAAACACTTGAGGTAGCAGAAAAAGCAGGGTGAGACAGGAGATTGGTTCTGGATTGCTTGAGCAAAAGGCTGGCAGAGACATAGTGGATAGATGATCCCCTTCCATTTAATGCAGCTAGCAACATCAGATAGAATCCAGACCAACATTCTAAATATCATAACAGGGATTATAAACAGTTCAGAAAAACCCAATTACATGCCTCTGGATTAGTGGTGCTGGAAGAACACAGCAGTTCAGGCAGCATCCAAGGAACAGCGAAATCGACATTTCGGGCAAAAACCCTTCATCAGGAATAAAGGCAGAGAGCCTGAGGGTGGAGAGATAAGCTAGAGGAGGGTGGGGGTGGGGAGAAAGTAGCATAGAGTACAATAGGTGA
>NC_057741.1:31371500-31415882 GCF_004010195.1 Chiloscyllium plagiosum | reverse complement strand
ACCTATCACCTTCATCCCCTCCCCCACTCACCTATTGTACTCTATGCTACTTTCTCCCCACCCCCACCCTCCTCTAGCTTATCTCTCCACGCTTCAGGCTCTCTGTCTTTATTCCTGATGAAGGGCTTTTGCCCGAAACATTGATTTTGAAGCTCCTTGGATGCTGCCTGAACTACTGTGCTCTTCCAGCACCACTATTCCAGAATCTAGTTTCCAGCATCTGCAGTCATTGTTTTTACCCAATTACATGCCTGCCTACCCTAATTAATCCACCAGTGAGAAACAAGAAACAATAAAAAGATAATTAATGACTGGTGCTCAGTTTCATTCCTGGGATTCAGTAAACCTCAGTAAAACAGTGCTAAATCTATTGCTTTACTTTCTCTGGTCTTGGACAGTCGGCAGTTCTATCTTTGGGAGAAGGAAGCCTCACAGTGCAACATCACTTCACCTTAACTTATACGCCACCAGTGCTTCCTTTCATTACCAAAGCTAGTCGTACAATATTCCCCATTCCAAATTATAAATTGTTTTCAGATTCATACTGTCACACTGGGAACACACATTTCTCGATTGAATAGTGAGGCAAATTACACCCATGTCATCACCACTAGCAACACAGAATGAACCAGGTGGTGAGACACAGTAAAGCATTCACCTTCAGTTAGCATATTTTCAGAGCAGCTATGCTCTGCACCTGGATAAAGCAACCACAACAATCCTCATGAGATTTTACAGCAGTCTTATAACGTCTGAGGAACAGTATTCTTCTGAGTCACAATAATGTTTAAAGGGTACAGCTGTTTTATATAGACTGTAATTGATTAATTTGAAGCTATTCCTCAGATACTATCACATTTGTACATAATAAACACTACATGAGCTTTAGATTAATTCAGTGTATAAATTAATCAGAGCTTTTGGCTTTTATTATTAGAAAAACCTAATTGAACATCTACTACACTTTGGCCACAAAGGACTGATTTCTTGCTGGATCAAGTTCCCCAACATCTTTGACGTGTTTTATTTTTGTTTAATATTGTCTTTCAAAGCTATAAATACAATTGAGACAGTTGGAATAACTTTGTGCACATTCCTGACACTTTGTATCCCTTAGCCTTACTTCAACTTGTGAACATCTGGAAGATTAACTATGTGCATCTTACTGTCAACTGTTGATAATTCACCAGTTATTTCCTCAGTTAAATTTAAAAAAATCATTCTCTGATCATTCAAGTTGTCTGGTAGTTCAGAAGATACTGAGATACTGAGTTTGGTTCACTAAATCCAGCTCCACATGGTCAACATCTCTTTCCAAAGGTGACAGCAAACAGGGTTTAAGCTTAAGCAGTAATATCTTTAGCTTCCCACTGCCATCAGTAACGATAACTTATATAAAGACAGTTACTGCACCTTTACTTCTGTTCTCTTGAATGCTTGAAACGTGGTCACCTCTTGTTTAAGTTTCATTTCAGGTTTCTTCACTAAGGGATCCTTTACTGAGGGAGCAGCACTGACAACTGAGTTGGAAGCTTTTGGAGCAGCCTTTTGTGTCTTCTGTGCCTGAGTATAATAGAAAATATTGTGATGAACATAGTTACCAAAGGTTTGTCAATGTGCGATAGTAAATGTCCCTTAGCAATGACTTCAATCACTGAAATGTTTTACAATTCCTCTAGGTTACACCATCACATTATTGCTGAATATTGGACAAAAGATTATTTTAATCCAGTCAATCATGTTCAATATTACCATTTGTAATACACCCATTTAAAATGACATCACCTCGCACACTGGCACAGCATTAGCAGCTGACTGGAAACAAATTCTTACCATTTTCTTCATCTGTCTTGTACAGCGGGCACAATACCATACTAGCCTTGGGTCATTCACATCCTTGTCCGTTACTTGGGGTTTATGGCAGTCTTGGTGGTAAAGGTTGTGACATTCTTGACATTCAACTAGCTGATTACCTGATGTAACAGTCATTTGGCTATAGGTAAAGTAGTAAACAATTAACCAGTGTTATTAAAAGTTCAACAGACTAGCCTACTGTATGAAAGCATACATTATCGCACTGATGTTTCAGTGCTCTGAAAAGGATATACTTCCCAATGCTAGTATAGTAAATGTCACTAATACACTTGGAGTTACTACTTCATTGTCATCAATTCTTCAGTGTGATAATTCCAGAGGTAGAATGATTGAAACACCAGATTACAGACTACATTCATAACTTGCAAGGAATTTTATTTCAGTTGTATATCTGTGAAAAATCAGAAAATGATGGAAGTGCCTGGGAACATGTTTTAATGAAGTACTCAGATAAAAGCAAGAATGGCTCGTCACAGCCATTTGAAAACACTGTGAAATGCGAAATTTGATCTTTTTGAAATGCTGTAGATCATCTGCACATCAAGGTGGGAAAAATGATCTACCTTACAGTCTTGTTGTGGCTGCTAAATGATGATTTGTACTGCAGGCTTGGTGTTGCAGTTGCCCAATCTTGTTTTACTCATATGTGCTACAGCTGACATAAGGTGAAGACAAGTTCTAACAATAAAAATGCATTTTTCTCAACACCCACCACTCCCCAAATAGTGAGTTACTCTATTCAACATTTCTCAAGTGATCTTGACACACTAGTTATTCTTCCACTGGAATATTTGATTTCCACACCACAAAATAAACCATAAGAAAAATGGGCCTTTGGGCCACTCAGCCTGCACTGCCTTTCAACAGGATCATAGCTAATCCGACATTCCTCATGCCCACTTTCCTGTCCCGGTAACTCTTGATTCTCCAACTGATCAAGAATCTATCTTAGTCTTAAATATACATAAGGATTCTGCCTCAACAGCTCTCTCTGGCAAGGAGTTCCAAAGAGACACAATATTCAGAATAAATTTCTCCACCTCAATCTTAAATTGGCACCCCTTTATTCTGAGACTGTGCCCTCTGGTCTTAGACTCTTCCACAAGTGGAAACATTCTCTCAGCATTAATATGTCAAGCCCGTTAAGAATCCTGTGTGTTTCAACGAGATCATCTCATTCTTCTAAACTTCAGTCAGTAGAGTCCCAACCTGTTTAACCTTTGCTCAAAAGACAATCCCTCCAAATGGGGGATCATCCCAGTTAGCCTTCTCAGAGCTGCCTCCAATGAAATGATATCTTAAATAAGGGGACCAAAATTGCCCAAGTACTCCAGATGTGGTCTCACCAGCACCTTGAATAGTTGCAATGAGTTCCCTACTCTTGTACTCCAACCCTATTAAAATAAGGGCTAGCATTCCATTAGCCTTCCTGATTATCTGCTGCTCATGTCTGCTAGCTTTTTGTGTTTTGCTTTTTGTATTCCATGCTATGTAACTCGATTACTCTATAAGTACTTTTTTTCCCCACTTAAATAATACTTCCTTTTGAAACATAGAAACTCATCTCTTGACTAATAAACTTACCTATTGGATAATTCTAACTTTTTACCTCCACTCTCATAACTGACTGATAAATAGGAGGACTGCAGCATCTTCTAATAACAAATGGATGTATTTAAAATGCCAGCTTTCATTAGAATTTATGACTAAAAGATTTATTGCAAACACAAAATGTACAATTTTAAAATGAGGATTAATCACCTCCATCTGCACTAATCCAACTATCTCCCTTAGCTTCTAACTCCGCCTAACCTGAACACAACATATGGTCTCAGTTGTGTGTGTGTGTAAAGCTCCAGGTCATCAACATGTAAAAAGTCAATCTCTCATACCGACACACGACACATGCCAGGCCCATTTCCATGGCAAAGTCCTCTGCACTTTCGAAGCCAGGTAGGTCAGGCATTGGCAGCTCTTTGCTGGATTGAACAGTAATGGGAGAGGATCGATTCTCTGCTTTCTCCAATCTGGCTTTTTTCTGGGGATCAACTCCCTCCAAAGGATCTAGTTTCACCTTTCAAAAATTAGAAAAATTCATTGAGTTAACTAATCAGTCAATCATTATAAATTAATTTATAATATAAAGAGCAGTGTCTCAAATATTTATATTCCTTGTTTTTGGGCTAAGTACAGTGCACAAAATTTAAAATTAACCTGATTTTTTTGCCTTTCAATGAGTTTAAGATTACTTTCTTGACAACAAAATTGGATATTTTGCTGTTCACACGCAAAATTTCAATTATGTTGTTTCAAACCACGATGACTTACAATTCACCATCAACAACTTGAACTCTGTCTTGTACAATGAATGGTTTCTATATAGAAACATGCAGTTGCAGAATAAATTTAGCCAGAAACTTCTAACCTTTTCACCAGGTCTTTTTTCAGCTTCCTTCTTGGTTTTCTCAATGGAACCGGATTTACCATTGTTGCCCAATGAAAGAGATGAGGACACTTTGGATTCCTGCTTTGTAGAACTGGATTTGATGCTAGCAGCCACCTTGGGTGTTTCAATGTCCTAGGCAATGAGTATAAAACAATGTACATGATTTCCAGAACTAAGGTAAATCAGTCAGTCACAACAATTACTGGTAGTTATATACAGCCTTTCACTTAATGAAATATTCCATGGCTCCTCATAGAAAGATAATTTGACACAGAGCTAGAAAGGGAGATATTAGGATGCTTAACAATTGGCCAGTGGGGTGGCTCAGGGCTTCCCCAACTGAGTTGAGTGTCTCAGCATGATCACAAGACAAGAATTTGCTGTCAATGCAACTCAGACTTAATGTGAATACCTGCAAGTGCCCTTTAAAGTGTGTGTGTCTGTGTGTGTAACAGACAGATCTTTGAGGTGTGATTGTTACAAAGAGAACAAAAATAGCCTGAAAAATGTTAACTGTTTTGTTTTAAACATTGAGTGCCCTTTAAAGTGTGTGTGTCTGTGTGTGTAACAGACAGATCTTTGAGGTGTGATTGTTACAAAGAGAACAAAAAAAAGCCTGAAAAATGTTAACTGTTTTGTTTTAAACATTGAAACATCTCCCACCAAGCTGCAATTCTCCACCCTAACTCCTCCTCACCACCATTACACCTGCTCAGTGACTGGAAAAACCCACTTTACCCAAGGTCACAATGTCTGAAGCATTAAAATAAGGGTCACAGTAGGAGAAAGTTTGGGAAGCACTGGAGTAGGTTTTAAAGAAGAAGGTCGAAAAGGAAGCAAAAAAGCTGGAGGAGTGGAGAGAGCTGGGGAAGGAATTCCAGAACTTAAGACCTTGACAGTTGAATGTATAGTTAACAATGGAGGAGTGATTAATATTGGGTAAATGGAGTTGAGGGAGAGATTAGCTGTCATCTCTCTGAATGGCAGAACACAAACAGGAACACAATAAATATTTGTTGGTCATTTATCAAACATATGCTGTTGTGAATGAGTTACACCCTTTGAAACAACTTATTCTGCTGTGCCTTTAAGACTCCACATTCAAGATCACACATTGAAACTGCTGGTTTGTGAGTTCTTTATTAGGATACCCTTACAACTTGGAGATATGCTGTATAAGGTACCAGCAGTCACAATAAGACGGAGAAGAATTCTGATTTTATTTTTCCAGTTTGTCATAGCAGAGAAATTGGTCAGACTGGGAAGTAATTGTATATTGGTCTAAGGTTACAATAGATCATTCTCTTAAAAAATGCCAAGTCAGAATTTACATTTATATAGCAAATTATACATACTCAGGATGCATCAACATATAGTTATTGCTCTTGTGTAAATCCGTGTATAAAACACCACCACTCGCAAGTTCCCCTCCATGCCACTCACCATCCCGACTAGGAAGCTATCGCCATCCCACTCGATCATTGGGTCAACATTTTGGAGCTACATCTCCTGCAACAATCATGTGGGTGTACCACAGACCAAGGACTGTAGTAGTTCATAAAGACAACTCATCATCAACTTCTCAAAGTGTCATTAGGGATGCTGGGCCAACCAGTAACACCCACATCCCATGAACAAATAAAATAAATGCAGCAGCCAATTTGACAGCATATATATAGCATTATCATGTTGCAGTTTGTAAGAAAAAGTACCAGTTAATCTGTTTTTGGCAGGAGTGATTGAAAAGAAATGTGGCAAGAAAGCTGCACCCTTTAAAAAGATATTCTACATTCATCTGGACAGGCAAACATGGACTCAGTTTAAATTCTCCTCCAAAGAAAAGCTCCCACCAATAGTGTAGGAGTCCCTCAGTATTTAACTGCAATGTAAACTTGTTATATGTTCAGGTCCTAGAGTGGTGGTCTTGAATCTAGAACGGTTTGCCTCAGAACTGACCATATTACCTTCCAAGGTAAACTAATACATTGATACATTTTGAAAAGCTTCACCAGTAAATCATCTTAGCTTATTTTAAAAATGTGTCAAAATAGTCAGAAAATGATCACTTAAAATGTATTATCTCTCATTTTCACACATTACAGTTTTGAAGCAACACCATAATGAGTGACTGGATGCAATTTTGTATTAAAATGTTTCCAAACCAAACAGGTTGCTGAACCCATCTCTGCTCTTGGGGATTGGAAGAATTATACTGTACAACATGGAAGCAAACAAAGATCTGAAAGCATCTCTTGGAAGCCGATTTTGCAATAGCATTGCTAGTGTTTGGGAGCATGCTAACTACCTATCCTCTTGGATAAATTGAATGGACAAGGAGTATCAAAAACCAAACTTGAAATAAACATTCTGTAGGTATCTGCAATGTACTTCATGTCTATAGAGTGATGGTCTGGAGGTCAACACACAAATAATCACATTGAAATTAATGTGGTTTTGATGTTGTAATGACAGTTTTATCTGTCGCTCTAAAATAAAACCTAAGGGTCATTATTTCATGATATCATTTCTGACAGTATTTCACATATGACCATTATACAACAGATTTGCTAAGAAATACTATAACCAGTAGTTTCAATGAGTAAATGCTGATAATTTACATTCAATTCAATTTTTCATTACCAGCACCATCCTATTTATCCAATTAACAAACCACCCTAAGCTTTCTTCAGCCAAGACTCTGCAGTTTGGTTTCTACCATGTTCTACCCTACCTACTAGGTGATCTCAGTAATGATGTATTCTGTTTTGCCCCAAACTACAAGGGAATTGACTAGGTTCAGTTCTCTGCCCTGCACAAGACCAGATCAGATACTCAGAGCTATGAAGGCAGTGCTTAGACCTTCACTTTCTCACTATTTTGTTAAAAGACCAACACCTTTAGTTCTCTCCTCATCATTCTTCCTCTCATACTCAACTTCCCTCTTCAGTGATTTCTTTTGTATAACTTTGCGGGTTATGTCTCATGCCTTTCTCACAAATTATGTGTGTCTATCCAAATACTTGATACAGTAACCAAGTACTCAACTGCACAATGGAAGTGCTAAGATCACTTTATAAGGGGGACATCAGTTAAAAAAAAATCCACTCCTGGACAATTACAGCACCAAATGAGGCCCATTTGCTGGAGAAATCCAACACCAATTCTACTGCCCTAATGAAAGGTCATCAACTTGAAATATTAAATTTCTTCTTCTCTCCATGCAGCTGCTACTTGATGTGCTGAATATTCCCAGAAATATCATTCCACTGTGCAGCCCTCTCTTCCCATCAAGAATATAGCGACTTCTGTCTCATTCATCGCTTCAAACATTCTGTGGTCCAACAGTAAAGTCTGCAAAAATAAGCTCCAGCTCCTCGCTGTCTCTTCGTGATCATTTTAAATCAGTGAATTCCCCATATCCTACTGCCTCATTCAAGTAAAACCTTAAAATATATTACTTTAAGTAGGAGGGAACTGTACCTTTTGTGCCTGTCGAAAGCTAGAATCCCCGCCTCTCGCCAAGGTCTCATCTAACAGGGCTTTCAGTTTCTCTGCAGAGTCTTTGCTTTTTGAATGGAGATAACCCAAGGCTTTGAGGAAGAGTGGGTCCAGCTCCAGGTTGGGAACAGCCATATCCTACAAATGTGAGGGAATATGTGGAATACATATAATAATGACAGTTCAGTGTCAGTGCTCCAACCTCAGGAAGCTTCTAATGTCAGCACAGCAGCAACTCAGCATCTGCCTGACATTACTTCCGGTCCCACATTTATATTCGTCCCTGACTTTCGGTCCTAGCAACGGGTAACATCCGGTCCGTCTGTTTCATGTGTCCCCCCTCCCTCACCACCCGGCCTTGATGAAACAAGTGGATCGCAGGTAACTTGGTTTTTGTCTGTGAGATGGAATACTGGTTATTTATAATGATCTCTTGGATTATTCTCTTCCTCATTTCCTGCCCGTGTTTTGTCTTCCCGGCAAGATCCAGGTTTCCAGCTTCTAGTCGCAGCCTCATTCGCCTTCCTTCAGTCAAAGCCTCCATCATTTACTGGGCTGAGGAAATGTTCCATTATGGAAAAACTCAGCATCTGTGGAAAGACAGAGAGAGACAGAAAGACAGTATAACTCTTCTTCAGAAACATTATTTCTCTCTCTGCACCAATGCTGCCAGACCTGCTGAGTTTTTCCAGTATTCTCTATGTTTGTTTCACATTTCCAGCATTCGCTGTTTTTTGCATTTATTGAAAGTTTATCGTCAGGCAGCCCAGGTTCCTCTTCCTCTTCCAAAAAAAAACAAGGCCTAGGATTACTGCAGAGGATGCAGCATCTCTGGTACTCTTTTTCAACCTGAGGCAGCAGCACATGACTTCTTTCCTGAGTCACAAATGTAATGTTGTACGAAACAGTTGGCCTGAAATGTTTAACTGTGTAGCCTAAGTATAACTCTGTTCACCAGATTACTCCCCCTGAGATGAGCTAGTCTGTCAGGTAGTTGTTCTAAACTAGGAGAACGTGAGGACTGCAGATGCTGGACAGTCAGAGTCGAAAGGTGCAGCGCTGGAAAAATGCAGCCGGTCAGGCTACATCAAGGAGCAGGAGAATTGACTTTTCAGTCATAACCCCTTCATCAGGAATGTTGTTTTAAGTTGTTGGCCTTACCCCTACAGTTGACAGCTGAAAATGTGTTGCTGGAAAAGCGCAGCAGGTCAGGCAGCATCCAAGGAGCAGGAGAATTGACGTTTCGGGCATGCTCATGCCTGAAACGTCGATTCTCCTGCTCCTTGGATGCTGCCTGACCTGCTGCGCTTTTCCAGCAACACATTTTCAGCTCTGATCTCCAGCATCTGCAGTCCTCACTTTTTCCCTACAGTTGACAACCATGTAACTGGGTTAGCCAGTTGTACCTTAGGAGATGCTCTTGTCTTCTATCTCTGCAGGTACGTAATAAACACTTAGCCACTTCTGCCAAGACATCTTGTGATACTTCTTCACAACTTCTTAATAAATCCTTAGAGTATTATTGTTGAGGGATTGATGGCAGAATATGTACCCAAAGGCAAGCAGCTGCTGCATGTCCTACAACGTTCAGCTCCCTTTTGTGGCTTCTGGATGACCAAAGAGCTTCATAGCCACTGAAGTCTGTTTGAAATTTAGTCTGTTGTAATTGAATGCTATGGGAATTGATAACAGGCAATTTCTACAAAGGAAGTTCCCACAAACAGCTGCAAGATAAATGATTAGATGGTCTGTTTTGCTATGCTGAGGGTTCAGGGTGGCTACCACCTCTTGTTCTCCTTCACATAATTCCTTGGAATCAGTTATCTCTACTTTAGAGGCTATCTCAAAGTTACCATCTCTTATTGAAATATTAGCCTTGGATAGTGATGATATCTCAGCAGTATATCTCTAAAGCATGACTGGACTTCTCAAACTTTAAAATTGCATGTAAGACTATTGATATTGAGCCATAGCTACCATTGTGAGTAACCTTCTGTTTGGATAAGCTTCAAAATTTCTTCTCCTTGTTGATCGTGATTTGCCCTTGTAAAGGTGATGTGAACAGCGTTGAACCACTGGTGTCAACTACATTCACAATGCCTTTAGGAAGGAAGTTCCAGAAATTTGACCCAATGACAGTGAAGGAATGATAATACAGCTCCAAGTCTGTACATGAGACATTAAGATGAGCAATTTAGTTTTAGTCAAGTTGTGAAAGGCACTATATAAGTGCAAGTTGAATTAATATTTAACCTATGAATGTCATTTCAGGAGATTCAGTGCCAAGTTGAAGAACCTACATGCTAGCTATTATGTAAGAGCCTTTTTTTAAGGTATATTCAGAATAATAAAGTTTATAACAATATGATCAGGTCACTGTCTAGTTGGACCAAAGGGTCTGTTTCCATGTTGTTTGAGTCTAATTAGTGCCTTTGTGTATTTCCTGAGGGCAACATTTCAGTTCTTTCACAATGCCCTTATAGTTATCTGACCTCTTCCTAAAAGAAAGTAATTTTTTAATAATCTTTTATGGACCATTCACTCTCTTTTAGCATTCTGCATATTTTGTTTAAAAGCATGTGTCAATTATTTTTGATCTTTCCTATTTTCCTTTCATTTGCCTGAAATTCAAGTTTGATTTTAGCTTTTGTCAAGCTGGAAATAGTAAGTTAGAGTTTATTTCAGGTTCTTTCAACTCTTCCTGTTTCATTTCCTCTGAAAAACTACCAGAAAAATTAAACTGTGGCTTTTCACCTGCTGTATTTTTTTGATTCCTTTGACTGTGACAGAAAGAAATATTTAAATGCATACCTATATTTAAAAACAAAACTGAAAATAGAGTTGTAGCATCTATAATTGTATTCTTAATGAGCTGCTATTCACCTCTCTGTAGGTAGTTGTGGACATGAAGAACAAGAGCATACATGAAGCATGTCTGTACCTGGAGCTATCCAACCACGCAGAGGACAAGATCTTACCTCTCCATACATCCATTGTTTTATTTTTAATGTCCTACTGTGAATCCACATCAATTAATGTGTTCATGGTGCCAAATGAAGACAGTGCTAGCAACCTCTTGTGGAGGAAAGGAGTACCAGCCAACATTCCTATCAATATTCTTTCCCAGCAGGAGCTGCCTCCTGTGGTTAAGAGTTGTCGTTTGCCTGCTCTGGTGGAAAAGGATGGAAATTTTTGTCGAGCTGGTCTTGCTGTGGTACTGAGACATATTATATGGAGGACCTGTGAAACAGACTGCAACAGGAAGGATGTTTCAGAGCTGCTTGGCTTCAAAAAGACCTGTTTGAAGGCCTGTGCTGAGGTGAGTATTTAGGAACGTGGGAACAGGCTGTTCAGCACCTCCAACATATTCCATCATTCAGTTTGATCTGTACCTGAACATCAACTTACTCAACTTTGTTCCATATTTCTTATTAATCTTGCCTCACAAAATAAATTGATCTCAGCTGTGAACATTCTTATTGTTTCAGCATCCATAGCTTTTTGAAGGAGTTTTTGCCGAATAAAAGAACCGGAAAACTGGAACCTAGCAGTTTTCTGGTTCCTCTTCGAAATACCTAGCTCTTATTTTACAATTGTTTTATGATAGTTATTTGTATTTACCCAGTCAAGTCCCATCATAATTTTGATAACCTGTGCTCACTCCATTTAATTTCTGTTGTGTCTGAGCGAAGTCCCTTTCGTGGGAATTTCTGATTTTCTACTACAGTATCTGACCTCTCGCAAAACGCTGCAGATTAGTTTGCTGATTTAAGAATAGACATTCTGGTCTCCCATAAAGGGGGTTGTTGGCCTCACTGTTATAGATTTAGTTGCTCATCAGATTGCAACTTATTTTTTCAATTTGTTTTTGTGCATCACTGACTTTATTGCCAGTCCCTAACTGTGTGATTTGAGAAGCTATTTCAGAGGGCAGTTAAGCTTCAATCTTATTTCATATATTTTGAATTTCTTTGAATCCCTGGAATATTGTTGCAGTAAAAACTGCATTGGAAGTGGTTGGGGAACAGCCTCTTTGCATCTTTAAGGAGCAAAGTGGTTAAAGACTGGAAACAGAGAAAGGTGCATGACAGCAGGGAGTCACTGGCATTTTTAAAAATTGGCCTAGCAAAGAATCGGCACAGATGCTGTGGTCCATGTGGCTTCTTCTGAGCTGTAAATTGGCATGTTTCTTTGGAATTACAATGCTTAAGTGTTAACTAGGTAAATATGTTGTACACACTGAGATGCATAAATAAGATGAATGATCAGTTAATCTGTTTTTGATGATGTTGACTCAAGAGAAGGGTTATTGATCGGATGAATTATCCACTCTTCATCAAATAGTTTTACAAACTCTTCGATGTCTTCCTGAACTGCTGAAACAGAGTTGAAAAGTGTGATGCTGAAAAAACACAGCAGGCCAGGCAGCATCCGAGGAGCAGGAGAATCGGCGTTTCGGGCATAAGCCCTTCTTCAGGGCTTATGCCCGAAACGTCAATTCTCCTGCTCCTCAGATGCTGCCTGGCCTGCTGTGTTTTTCCAGCATCACACTTTTCAACTTTGGTCTCCAGCATCTGCAGTCCTCACTTTCTCCTAGTTGAACTGCTGAAACAGTCAGCTGCCTGGTACAGTCACCATCTGAGGTATGGCACCTCTAATAATGCAGCAGTTTCTTTGTCCTGCTCAAATTTAATGCAGTCAGTTGCTTGATTGGGACTTAATCCACAATACTATGATTTGAAGAAGATATTGCAAACTGAACATGAGCACATTTTATCGACACAAACTAGCTTTTCTTCCTTTTGTCATTGTGAAATTGTCTTTGGGATTTTTTGGTCAGGAGTAACACCTTTATAAACTGCTGTGCTGAATTAAAATGATAAGAGAGGGCTTTAAAGAACAAGTGAATTTCTGGTTGAAATCTAGTGTAGAGCTAAATATTTGTATTAATTCTGCTACTCGATAGCACAGGCCAGAATGTAGCTAACCGTGGTTTGATTCCAATCTAGTGATCAGACAAATAGTGAGAAAATAATTTTCAATTGCAAAGTGAAAGGTTTTATGAAAAGAAGTCAGTTAAGTTAACCACTTGTTCACCGAAACCTGTCAAATAATAGCATGGGTGTTAATGTGGATTTCCTCCAGGTGCTCTGGTTTCCTTCCATGGTCCAAAGATGTGCAAGTTAGGTGAATTGGCCATGCTAAATTACCCATAGTGTTATCATAGAGTCATAGAGATGTACAAAAAGGAAACAGACCCTTTGGTCCAACTCGTCCATGCCGACCAGATATCCCAACCCAATCTAGTCCCACCTGCCAGCACCCGGCCCATATCCCTCCAAACCCTTCCTATTCATATGCCATTTAACCCATCCAGATGCCTTTTAAATGTTGCAATCATACTAGCCTCCACCACTTCCTCTGGCAGCTCATTCCATACACGTACCACCCTCTGCGTGAAAAGGTTGCCCCTCAGGTCTCTTTTATATCTTCCCCCTCTCATCCTAAACCTATGCCCTCTAGTTCTGGACTCCCCTACCCCAGGGAAAAGACTTTCTCTATTTATCCTATCCATGCCCCTCTGGATTTTATAAACCTCTATAGGATCACCCCTCAGCCTCCGATGCTCCACCAATAAAGGAAAGCATACCAGATGCTTTCTTCACTATCCTATCTACCTGCGACTCCACTTTCAAGGAGCTATGAATTTGCACTCCAAGGTCTCTTTGTTCAGCAATACTCCCCAGGACCTTACCATTAAGTGTATAAGTCATGCTAAGATTTGTTTTCCGAAAATGCAGCACGTCGCATTTATCTGAATTAAACTCCATCTACCACTTCTCAGCCCATTGGCCCATCTGATCACGATCCCATTGTAATCTGAGGTAATCTTCTTTGCTGTCCACTACACCTCCAATTTTGGTGTCATCTACAAACTTACTAATTATACCTCTTACGCTCACATCCATATCATTTATATAAATGATGAAAAGTAGTGGACCCAGCATATACCCTTGTGTGGCACTCCACTGGTCACAGATCTCCAGTCTGGAAAACAACCCTCCACCACCACCCTCTGTCTTCTACCTTTGAGCCAGTTTTCTATCCAAATGGCTAGTTCTCCCTGTACACCATGTGATCTAACCATGAGATTGGTATGTTTGAATTCAGAGAACCCTTTGTTATGGGATGTGTAGGTTAGGTGCGTTGGTTAGGGGAAATGTAGAGGAATGAGTCTGGGTGGGAAACTCTTCGGCAGGTAGATATGGACCTGTTGGGCCAAATGGCCTGTTTCCACACTGTAGGGATTCTATTCTGTTGTATTCTAACACTAATCAGCAGTGATGTTAAGAAACTTCTTCAGTGTAATTGGATCTTTATTATTCTTGACCAGTTTTGTTTCATTTAATTTGTTGGCAGTCAGGGCCCAGGGTTATCTGGGAATCCCGGATCAGCCTGAAGCAACAAACTATGAAAGTGAGGCAACAACAATCAATTTGCACTTATATACTGCCATTGAAGCACTAACCCTTCCGAAGACACCTTACAGGAATGTTATCAAACAGAATTCCACAATTGACCAAAGATTTTGTTATAGAGGGAGGTGTTATGGCATATTAGATAAGCAGAAAGAGGCAGTGGGAGAGGTGGAAGGGTGACTGCTGGGAATTCAGAACCTGGGACCTCGGTAGCTAAAGGCCACCAAAAATAGGCAAAGTATACCACAAGAAATTAGAATGAAAGGAACACCAAACTGTAGGAATTGTAGGTCAACAGGAGGAAATCATAGAGATAGGGAATGAAACAAGAAATGCCAGCGAGTTAAGAAAGATGGTTATCAATTTACATGTCATCTTATTGCATCCTCCAGAAACATGTTAAGCACTAGACATGAAGTGAATTACTTTTGATGTGCAATGATTGTTGTTCACGGAGGTGATTGCAGCAGCCAGTTTTTACCAGTAAGATTCCAAAAATATTTGTAAAACAAATTACTGGTTAATCTGCTTTTAATAGTGATTTTGAGGGTGAAATGTCAGCAAGGAGTCACATTTTTTTTTTCAAATGCAGCAGAGCATGTTTAACTTCCAACTGGCAGAAAGAAATTGGAGATCAAATCATTTTTTAGGAACTTAATCTCTTGTTTCCTCATAATTGTGTGTGAAAATCTTAAAATAACTTCAGTCAACAAAATTTATATTTGGAGTCTCGGTGTCTTCATACTGTAAATTTCTATTCTGGATCTTTGTTTTATTAATTTTAGTGCCAGTTATATTTCATTTTTAGAAGACAGTGTAAGATCTATTTAGTGGAAAGAATCTCAGTCAACTTATCAGACATTACTGGAAGCAATCCAACTCAAAATAGTCTATAAAAAAACTTGGAAATGATTTTCTCCCCCTTGCCCTATTTTGCTACCATATTTGGTGATTCCCAGTGTAAAACTGCATCTTGTGCCATTATTCTGTCATCAGGCTTTTGAAGGCGTATTTTGTTTGACCCATGCATTTCTTTTATTACCGATCAACTGAGGAATTATTATTACAGACAGGAGCTGTTATCTGTTTTCTCATCTTTTAGTTTTACTAGTCCATCTCCTATAAGGTTGCACGTAGGCAGGGAAGGCAAAGTTTAATTCTCAGGTGAAGGAGACAGATGTACCAGGGAAATGGGACATGGCTCAGTTCCCATATTAAAGTTGTGCTTTAATTTAGCTTTTATTTCCAATTTAAATTTCTACTTTTTTGACTGCTTTTGTTTACTTATTGTACTGAAATTGCAGTCACCTCTTAGTGCTGCTACAACAGCTCTATCACTGGCAAGACAGTATCAGAAAGATCAACGTGACAAGTTTACAAAGGCAGAGGTATTGGATGTACACTTCAATGTTCCTCTCTGAAAAAAGAGAACCTAACCATCTACTTTTGACATTTAATGGCATTACCATCACTGAATCTCCTATTATCAACATCCTCTGGGTTACCATTTACTAGAAGCTGAACTGGGCTAGTTATATAAATAATGTGGCGACAAGAGCAGGTCAGAGGTTAGGATTCTTTAGTGAGTAATTCACCTTCTGATTTTCCCATGTCTGTCCACCATCTGAAAATTGCAAGTCCGAAGTGTGATGGCATACTCTCCACTTGTCTGAATGACTACAACTCCAACAACATGGAAAAGCTTGAAACTGTCCAGGATAAAGCAACCCACTTCATTTGTACCATATCCACCAACATTCAGTCCCTCCTCCACTGACACTTGGTAGCAACAGTGTGTACCATCTGTAAGGTGCACTGTAGAAACTCACCAATGCTCCTTAAACAGTACTTTGCAATTCAACCATCACTGCCATCTAGAATGACAAGGGCAGCAGGTGCATGGCAGTTCCCCTCCAAGAGTCTCACCATCCTAACTTGGAAATATATTGCTTCTTGAGTGTTTCTGCATCAAAATGGTGCAAATTCCTCCCTAATGGCATTGCTCATCTGTCTAGATAGCAGTGGTTCAGGAAAGCCACTCCCCTCCACCTTCTCAAGGACAACTAGAGATAGGCAATAAATGCTTACGCAGCCAGTTACACCCACATCCCATTCACTGATCGAAAGAAGTGTTCATGTGCAAACTGTCTTTTGTTTAAATTTGTAATATAGTATGGAGAAAGATACTTTGTTGGCAGTCAGACTTAGATGCTTGGTTGAAGCTAGAAGATCATGTACATTGATGTGACTGATGGCTAGTGTTTCTGCATCTTAGCTGATGAGTGTAACTTCATTCTTGGGATAGCATGTATTGGAGTTCTCCCATGATCATAATCATGATGTGAGAAAATGAAAGCTTTAAGTTGAGTTCACTTCAAGAAACATATTCTTTGAACCAAAATAAGTTATGTCTTGCTGTTAGACTAAGTTAGACTGTATCATCCCCCATACTGTTGAGGTATTTTGAATACCTTACTTCATATAACCTTACTACAAGCAATGCCAGTACTTACTCCTAGATTTTGTACATTTAAAGACAAGCGGATGCCAACCTGGATGCTGCCTGACCTGCTGTGCTGTTCCAGCAATAAAGTTTCAACTCATATAACCTTACTACAAGCAATGCCAGTACTTACTCCTAGATTTTGTACATTTAAAGACAAGCGGATGCCAACAGATGTGAACAACTTTGTTAATGTATTAACAGTTTATATTAGAGGAAAACTTTATCAACCTGTTCCTTTGTAACCTCTGTTCTTTGCCCAACAGCAGATTAGACCCTTGGTGTCGCAATCTCCAGCTTGTGTAGGGCAGGAAGACAGGTCCTAAATTTAGCTACAATGAGGATTGACACTCCCCTTCAATGTTGTAGTCTGGACCTATGGATAGTGATAATAGAAGCTACGACTTCCTTTCCATTCAATGGCTGACAAGGAAGCATGTCTGCCACTGATGTATGTTGAAAGATTTGTTTTTGACCCATGACCTCTTTGGCTGTGTTATGAATGCACATTTCGTGGTCATCAAGTGCTGGAATGGGATCTGAATCCTGAACTCCTGGCTCAGAGCTAGAATGCTACCTATTGCACCATAAGACCTGCACCAACTGTAACTTCACAGATCCCCACAACTATAATGGGGGATATCTTTCCATAACTGTGTCATTCTGTAATTAAAGCTTGTGACCAGTGGAAGTGCTGCAGTGTGACAAGGAAATTGCATTATAATTGCAGACATAAAAATTTCCATGGAAAAATAAAATTAAAGCCTGAACTTTAATGCGGGGATTGATCAATATATGCTAACTGGTTCAATTATCCCCATTTCACCTGAAAACTTTACTTCTCGGAATACAACTACATGATACAAGGTTACATATATCTTAATGACTGTAAATGCTAGCATAGATTTGTTTTTTTTTAAATTAACCTTTTTTTCTGAATTAACCTGTTCAGAGATGTTACTCCTCACCTCTGGAGCAGGTGGGACTTGAACCCAGGTATTTTGGTCCAGGGGTAGGGACAATGCCATGATGTCACAAAAAGAACTCTTGGCACAGATTTGATAAATTATGCATTTAACAGGAACACTATATGCTTCTATATCTGACAGGTGAGCCAATGGACCAGGCTGTGTGAAATTAGCATTCCGCTGGCTGTGGAAGGCTTTGTCAAAGATTTAAGTGACCAGAGAGTGACTATTCCACCTGAGATACTACACCTCGAGCTCAAACTCGGGGAACCCGTACGCATTCATAATGATGACAAGATTCGTCGGCAGAAGTTGCAACTCTTATCCAAGGAAAGTAACAAAGAATTCATTGAAAGTGGATCAGAAAGATCACTGGGATGTTTCTCAGATGGAAGGGCTGACGCACCTGGAGGAAGGAAGAAGGAAAACCGGGATACTGACATGGACAGCCTGGAACTGAAGACAGCTCTTTCTAAATTAACTGTGGAGCAAGTACCAGCTGTGACCAACAGGGAGCAGTCCTGCATAAGGAAAGTGAAGACAACTGACCTTCCACCACTGGAACATATCTTTGCTGAGGGGCTTTATTTCACTCTGACAGATATGGTCTTGCTGCCTTGTCTCCACTACTTTTTTGTAAGTTGCTAATTTTTGAATTATTCATTTTTTCTGTTAAATTTGAATTCAGTGTTAATTTTGATATTGTTTTCTTGCTGAAAAAGTTCATATTGACTTTCTATTTTGTAGTTTGCATGGCATTATTTAAAATCTGGATGTAAAGTTAGATTCACAAAAGGATGAAAGCACCACTTAAAATGTGTTTTTGGCTTTACTTTTGGAAAAAGCAATTTGCTTGTAATGTGCAAAACTGCGATTGTTCCTCAAGTTGTATGAAGTATGAAAAGCTAGATATTCAAGTTTTGAATTTGCAGTCTTGCTTTTATATCTGACTCTTTTTCTGGGCTATGGCTATGTAGAAACTGTAGTAGCCATTCATTCCCTTGATCCAAATTGGCAATCAGTTGAATCATCTGATATGCACTTTGGGGTGGCACAATGACTTAGTGGTTAGCATGGCTGCCTCACAATGCCAGGGACCTGGGTTCAATTCCAGCAACTGTCTGTGTGGAGTTTGCACATTCTCCCCGTTTCTGCGTTGGTTTCCTCCCACAATCCAAAGATGTGCAGGTCAGGTGAATTGGTTGTGCTGAATTGCTGATAGTGTTCAGGGATGTATAGGTTTGGTGCATTAGTCAGGGGTAAATATAAGTTTGGGGGAATGGGTCTGGGTGGGTTACTCTTCGGAGTGTCGGCATGGGCTTGTTGGGCCGAAGGGTCTGTTTTTGCACTGTAGAGATTCTATGATTCAGTTCCATTTATCCACCTTTATGCCCAATTCCCTGATAGTCTTGCCTGACACGAATCTGGCAAGCACAGTCTTGAAAATTTCAACTAAGGATAGTTTTACTTTGAAAGATTATGCTACCTTATCTTGGGATTCCTTCAAACAGAAAGTAATCCTCTGGTGCTGTGCCAAAGTGACTGTTCCATATGTCTGAGTAAAATTGAACATTTCACCAGATTGTTTGACCCGGGGTTAATGCTGTCTTCACCTAAAATCTATACATGTGGACATTTCAGTAGGAGCAGGAATCTGGGGTAGGTTTAGCACCGGGCAATATAACCAGCCTTGGATCTAGTGCCGCTACCTTTGCCCAGTTCAGGAAAAACTAGACTCAAACCTGGAAGCTTCTCAATCTAAATTGTTCAGTGTCACGCTGGGTGGCACATTCATTTACTGAGTCACTGGATGCACTGAATGTTTTGCTAGAGTTCTTCCAATCCTTGTGCCACAGCCATCATTGTCAGAAGCTTTCTACAAAATCGGTGGAGAATGTTGTTGCTTTGCCATTGATTGTAAATTCCGGTCTTTGTCTTTTCTGTCAGGGAGAAACAATTTCTCTTGATGCCATCAATATAAATGAACCCATGATTACGCTTTGACCTTGTGAGGTTGTTTCTTGGGATCTTGATTATTCACCATCATGAACAATTTGCCTGGATCTCAATACAAGTCATGGGGAGAATGGTTACTCTGCACAATGCAGTGCCTATATATGTGTCATCATATACCTGATTTGCACAGAAAACAATTTTACTACTTGGAAGTTTCAAAGCCACCATCTTCATCATTTATATCCTCCACCGATAAACAGTGACAGCAGTGTGTACCGTTTACAAGACGCACACCAGCAACTTTTCAATCCCCCGTAAATAGCAACTTGCAAACCCATGACTTCTATCACCTGGAAGCACAAGGATAACAAATGTGTGGAAGCACAACCTGCATTTCCCTCCAAGTTACACACTATCTGACTTGGAGCTATATCGCCCTGCCTTCACTATAAATTCTAAAACTAACTTCTTAACAGCGTTGTGGGTTTATCTACACCATGCAGACAGTGCTGGAGAACAGAGTTGAGAGTGTGTTGCTGGAAAAGCACAGCAGGTCAGGCAGCATCCGAGGAGCAGGAAAATCGATGTTTCAGGCCAGAGCCCTTAAGGAATAAGGCTAGGAACCTCTGGGGTGGAGAGATAAATGGGAGGGGATGGGCCTGGGAAGAAGGTAGCTGAGAGTGCAATGGTGGATGGAGGTGGGGGTAAAGGTGATAGGTCGGAGAGGAGGGTGAAGCGGTAAGGTGGGAAGGAAGATTGACAGGTGGACAGGTCATGAGGGCGGTGCTGAGCTGGAAGATTGGAACTGGGGTAAGGTGGGGGAGGGGAAATGAGGAAACTGGTGAAGTCCACATTGATTCCCTGGGGTTGAAGGGTCCTGAGGCGGAAGCTGAGGCGTTCTTCCTCCAGGCGTCCGGTGGTGAGGGAGTGGTAATGGAGGAGGCCCAGGACCTGCATATCTTTGGCAGAGTGGGAGGGGGAGTTGAAATGTTTAGCCACGGAGCGGTAGGGTTGGTTGGTGCGGGTATTCTGGAGATGTTCTCTAAAGTGCTCTGCAAGAAGGCGTCCAGTCCTCCCAATGTAGAGGAGACCATATCAGGAGCAACGGATACAATAATTGACTTGTGGAAGTGCAGGTGAAACTTTGATGGATGTGGAAGGCTCCTTTGGGGCCTTGGATGGTGGTGAGGGGTGGAGGTGTGGGCGCAGGTTTTGCAATTCCTGTGGTGGTAGGGGAAGGTGCCACGAGGGGAGGGTGGGTTGTTAGGGGGCGTGGACCTGACCAGGTAGTTGAGGAGTGAATGGTCTTTGCGGAAAGCAGATAGGGATGGGGAGGGAAATGTATTCCTGGTGGTGGGGTCCGTTTGGAAGTGGCGGAAATGTTGGTGGATGATGCGATTTGTTCAGAGGTTGATGGGGCAGAAGGTGAGGACTGGGGGGCTTCTGTCCTTGTTGCAGTTGGAGGGGTGGGGTTTGAGGGCGGGGGCGGGACGTGGATGAGATGCGTTGGAGGGCATTTTCAACCACGTGGGAGGGGAGGTTTCGGTCTTTAAAGAAGGAGGCCATGTGGTGTGTTCTGTGGTGGAACTGGTCCTCCTGGGAGCAGATACAGCGGAGGCGGAGGAATTGGGAATACGGGATAGCATTTTTGCAGGAGGTAGGGTGGGAGGAGGTGTAATCCAGGTGTAACCTACACCACGCAGACTGAAATGATTCAAGAGGGCAGATCACACTTCCTACTTCTCAAGGACAAATAGTAATGAACAACAAATATGGCCTTGCCAGCAAAGTCTAAATTCCATGAACGAACCATGTAAAATTCCTGAAATTTGATCATAGAATCTCAGCTGACACTCTCTGAGATAGACTGGCACTTCTACTTTTGAATGAAACAATAAACTTGAGGGCCTAATTGCTGTGGTCAGGTGGATGCATAGATCCCGTGAAGGTAGCTCATGTTTAATTGAACTTATTCTGTACGTTGGCGTGGCCATTGAAGCATCACTGTCGCATCCCTTTAGAAAGTAGGCAGTGTAAAACTGGAAATGGTATCAACGTTTAGTTTGAAGATTTTTAATTTTTAATTTAAAAACTCAGCAGATTTTCAGTTGCATGCCCCTTTTTCACTCTGACTCACATAGTTCCCTGATAAACCAACTCAGAGGTGATTGTCACACACTTTTTATGACTTATTAGAAAGTACAGAATATTGTGATGTCACCAAGTGTAAGATTTGTATTATTGTAATAAGAATGTCAATTGCGGCTCAATTTTTCTGTCTGACTCAGTTCTGAAGAAGAGTCATACCAAACTCCAAAATGTTAATTCAGTCTGTCTTTTTTTTCCACAGATGCTGCCAGACCTGCTGAGTTTCTCCCAGCATTCTCTGTTTGTTATCCGATTATTATCTTTTTGTGGGAGCTTGCTATGTCCAAATTGTCTGCCATGTTTCCTACAATAGTGACTATGCTTCAAAGCACTTAATTGGCTGTATCGTGCTGAGGGATGTACTGAAGTTGTGAAAGGAACTAGATAAATACAAGTGTTTTTATTATGCCCACATATGGAAAACAAAACACATGTAATGATGATGTGATTCTTATTGAGAAACACAGCTCACGCAAAGACTTGTAAATTATAGCAGCTGTACAGTAACTAACATTCCTGTTTGTTGACACCTAGTTTTTGTCCTTTCTATCTGGTTGATGAATAAATATTTTTGTGTCCACATATAGAAGTCCAGCCCTTTATTAAGTTGGGTATTAACTAAACAGACATTACATGAAAAAATATTTTGTATGAGCTCGTACTGAAGGAGCTACAAAAAATGCAGATTATGTCTGTTCAAATTGTTGAGCTTGAAGTTTGCTGATTCTAACTTTAGTCCTTTTAGTGGAAACAATATAAATATTTTAAAGTTCAATTTAAGTCACTGCGTTTTGTGCCCATTTGAAGCCTGTCCTCTCATTTCTTAGAACCAGTGCACATTGATTAGGATAGTCCCCTCATCAAATCTGTTCCACACAATGTGTTTTAATAGGTTCGGCACACTGATAGGCTGTGGAATTGTTCTATTCTAGATGGCAAGGCAGTGGAGAACAGAACCAGACCCTAAATCTTTTCACACTAATAAGCTTCTTTTTACTGAGACATTTTAAAATTGTGCTCCTCCAAACCAAGTAACATGTTCAGACATATCTCCATAACAGGTGGGACTTGAATTTGGCCCAGAGAGAGGGACACTACCATTTTGCTCCAGGTATTGCTTCCTACCCCCAATTTTTAGGTGGAGAAGTAAATCCCAAATTAATTAGCTCCTGTATACAATTATATACCTAATTAACATTCAATTTGCACACACAAACATCCAAGCTGCTAAAAAGGAGAGGAAGTGGTAATGTAGCAGCAATGTTACTAGACTAATAGTCCAGAACCCCCAGGCAATCCTATTGTGGCAGATTGTGAGGTTTAAAAAAGACTCCTGATGCTGTGGTCATGTCCCTATGTCTATATCAGAAGGTCTGGGTTCAAGGAGATATGTTATAATATGTGCCAACAAGCTAATTTTTAAAAAAATCCTGAATTTGGAAATGCTTCTGTTATTGTTACTACTTTCCTATTCCATGCATGTGCTAAAAATGTAATGTTGAATTCTAATACCATTTGGATGCAGGGTTCCTGTGTTATTGGTCTTAGTGATCTGGGGCACATGTTGTACTTACTGTGATTGCTAGGAAAATATGTAGAGTTCATGGGCCAATTACAGATTATTTCCATGCACGATGCGAAGTCTTTCCATTTGTGATTGGACTGTCTACACATCAACCATTCCTTACATTTCTGCAGGGGTTGAGAGTTAATCAAAAAATATTAGACCAAGTCCATGCTTTTGATCTCCAGTGCCAGTCTTTGAAGGTGAACATTGTGCAACAGTATTGAGTGACCTTCCATTGCTACTGTTGCCTGGCATCTGAGTTCTCCCAACCCGTGCAGTGCTCCTGCATTGCAGTGTGCATACCCAATAAAATGAGTTGACCTCATCTTATCCTGTAAAGTTATGCATCCTTTTTGTTATAGCTTATTGTGGATTCCGAACTAGCTGAATGTTTATATATCCTGGTGTTTCTGTTTGAAAATTCTGAGTATGGCTTGCAAAGCTAACTACAGTGCAGTAAATTGCATACATAAAGGTTAACTAATGTAGATTAAAGTAATGTGATGTAAAATCAAAAGGTTAGCTGTTCCTTAAAGACCAAATCTTTTGTAAATGTATAAAAAGACATTTTTGTGGCTAAGTGGCCTTTGGTTGTGGTTTGAGGTCTAGTTGAGAAATTGCAGCTGTCATACTAACAAATACTGGAAACTAAAAAGGAATGTGTAGAATAATTAGATGATCCTTTTAGGGAAACTTACTGCGTATTAGGAGACTATTTACTGCACCTGCCATGGATTTGATGTATCTCTCTCGGATTGCTCTCATACTAACCATTTTTCTGTGCTGTGGAAACAGAATATATTAGTCTCTGAGGATTTTCACAATCTGCTAAGAGTGGTGTATTATTCTTGTGATTCTTAACTTCATTCCTTCAAAACTGATATGAGCTTTTTTCACCTGGTGTTAAGCTTAGAAGTCATATAGCAGATTTTCTAGTAGACAGTGAGACAGTTGCATGTCACAGGTAGAAATGCTTTAAGTGCTTTCAAACACTTGAAGGCATAGGCTGTAAAGTCATCCATGCCCTAGACTATTCAGTTACAACGTGCAAATGAAGTTATTCAGTTTTCCTTCTTTGTTAACTGTATTTAGCTATAAAACATAAACCATTGATTTTGGTTCCTAATCCAAGCTCTTTTCCCTTGCCACCAACTGTCTCTTTCTTTAGCAACCATCCGATGCTGAACAAGACTGAATATGACTTGGTATTGGATGTAGTCTTAAGGTAGACTACTTGTAGACATTGACATCATCATTAAACCGTTCATTTCTATAACATTGCCTGACTCAGCCCTTGCCTTAGCTGATCCGCTACTGAAACTCTTGTCCATATCTTTGGTAAACATTGACTTTATCATATCAACAGATTGGAACAACGGGTTCTACTCTCCAACGCTTGAGGCCATTCTGAACTCTGCTGCCTCAGTCTGATCTTGCACCAAGTCCCAATTGTTTATCTGACATCTGACGTGGGTGGCACGGTGGCACAGTGGTTAGCACTGCTGCCTCACAGCGCCGGAGACCCGGGTTCAATTCCCGCCTCAGGCGACTGACTGTGTGGAGTTTGCACGTTCTCCCCGTGTCTGCGTGGGTTTCCTCCGGGTGCTCCGGTTTCCTCCCACAATCCAAAGATGTGCAGGTCAGGTGAATTGGCCATGCTAAATTGCCCGTAGTGTTAGGTAAAGGGGTAAATGTAGGGGTATGGGTGGGTTGCGCTTCGGTGGGTCGGTGTGGACTTGTTGGGCCGAAGGGCCTGTTTCCACACTGTTATGTAATCTAATCTAATCTCTTTGCTGACCTACATAGATCTTCGTCAAGCAACGTTTCAATTTTAAAATCCATGTTTTTGTTTTTGAATGCCTCCATGGTTTTTCCCATCCCTGTCTCTGTAAATTGTTTCAATCTGCCTCATAAGATATCTAATTTTATTCCCTTTACCACTGCTGGCAGCTGTCCAGGCCCTAAGCTCCGCACCTGCTTTCATCACCTCCCTGCCTTTCTTTCTACCCTTAAGATGTTCCTTAAAATCAATGTTGAAACTTATAGTTATCTAACCTAGTATCATTTTATGTGGCTCATTGTCAGATTTTGTTTAATTACTTTAAAAATGCTACATAAATGGGAGCTAATACTTTTCAAGAGTTTATGTAAGCAGACATGATTATATGGCATTTGTTGGACAGAAGAAAAGAAGAGAGAGCTTGAATTTATATAGAACATTTTACAACTAAAGTGCATCTGAGAAGTGTTCCTGGTGTCACATTTATCCTTTAACACCATGAAATACAGGTGATATGGTAATTACCTCATTATGGTTTCTGGAACCTTATTCCATGTAAATTGGCTTCTATGTTGAAGCAAGATCTGGTGTAGATTGTTCTAATGTAGACATTACTATTGTGAAGAAGATCTTGCATTTATGTAGCATCTTCATAATTGTTGGCTCTTCCAAAGCACTGTACATCTTATTGAGTAATTTTAAAGTGCCACCATTGGCCTAAAATAGGGCAGCCAAATCATACAGTGCAAAATCTAACAAGCTACTAGCAGTGTAACACCCCTCAGTGTGGCTCTGTAGTTCAGCTTGAACAATATTTTTGAATAGAGTTTGAAACTGCTGCGTCCTGATTCAAGGACAAGAGAACTAGAATGACATTATGAACTTTGAGATTGTGTAATTTTGTTTTCCTTTTTTTCCCCCTTTAAATCATATATTGATTTCACACTTTCCATTGTGCCTGGTCTAACTTTTGTAAGCTTATTGACAGATGCAAAAAGGACAACAGCTTAAAAAATAGTTGAATCTGGTAATGATCTGCTACCAGAGGGCAGGAGTCAGTCTATCAAAGCTTTAGTTTAGTATTTATTTTGCTCTTTGATATTTAATAATTGCAACAAATCGGTTATGGAAAAAGCAACATTTTGAGGGTTTGAGAACTGAAATGTTTCACAAGATGCCATCATGTAACTTAGATTAGATTCCCTACAGTATGGAAACAGACCCTTTGGCCCAACCAGTCCACACTGACCCTCCGAAGAGTAACCCACCCAGACCCATTTCCCTGTGACTAATGCACCTAACACTATGGGCAGTTTAGCATGAACGATTCACCTAACCTGCACATCTTTGGATTGTGGGATGAAACTGGAGCACCCGGAGGAAACCCACGCAGACACAGGGAGAATGTACAAACTCCACACAGACAGTGAGGGTGTGAGATGTTGGACAGTAACTGTCTTATCAGTGAGTAGTTTGGATCTATCTTTCTCTGGCCATATTGGATGAATGTTGTGTCTGGTGGAAGATTTTGTTACCTATTTTGTGTTTAACAAGCATCTCACTTTTGATCTAAGAGGAAACGAGTTTAAAATTTGGCTTGGTGGTGAAATTTTTCAGGATCAGTAATGTGAAGGGCTTTTGCCTTGGTTTTAGATTTCACATTTTAACAATTGCGTGCTGCACTGTGTCAATCCAGAGGTGTTGGAAATAGGACCTGACTATTTCTGCAATTGCAGTACATGGGTTGTTCATATCACAGCTGCTGAGGAACGCAGGTCTCCAGTGTGGCACCATCACTGCATGCACGACTACAAAGAAAAATGTCACACCATATATTTCAGGGGATGTTTTGATTTATGGCTAAAGTCACATTTTTGTTCCAAATTCTTTTCTAATCAGGTTTCTCTTGGGGATTGTCGAGACGAGACTCTGAAAACATTGCCCTTACTGGCACGCTGGTACCAACGTGTTCAGGAAGTATCTGGAGTGAAAAAGGCGGCTGCAAGCTGTGACATTCATCTTCTCAACCTCTGTGCTCCTTCGCCTTCCTCTGCCGTGGCAGTTTCGAGCTCTTGTGAACCTAAGAACGACAAGGATGAAACCACAGACTTCCACTTCCGAGGTGGCCCAAGGCCCACCATGAACAAGCTAGAAGTAACTTAATATTTTTATGATCTTAACATTTCCTTGATGTCATATTTCACATTGTAGAGACACACAACGTGACAATATTTATTACCTTGTAAACTTGCCCTGTGTGAAAATATTCTTTTTATTATCACCTGTCAACTGAACTCTAGTTATTTGCCAGTAACCATTGACTGGTTGCAGACAACATGGAATATTGGAAGGATTTGAGACTCCAGTCAGAAATGATATTCTTGAATGATTAAGTCTGCAGTATTTTCTGTTTGAGATTGAAATGTTTTATAATTGCAGCACACGAGAATGTTTTCTTCAGGGTTGGTATATATATAGAGGTGGGTTATTAAAAGGCAAAAGGGAATGAGATGGTTTTGGGATATATTTCTAAAGAGCAAGCAAATTTGTTAAAGTTCTGATGGAAGAATGGTATGGCAGAACAGATCATGAACCAGAGTTAGAGGTTACAGGATGGAACATTTGGTAGGAGAGTATTGCCAAGATGGAGAGAAGTGAGATTCTGGAGGCTTTTGTAAAGGAGGGCAAGGAGTTTGAGATTTTTACTGCCTTTCTGAAACACTTAATAAAGACATGGATCTATAGGGCTTTGAATAAGCTGAATTCAGGCAAAGCTGATGTGTGGAGGTAAGAATTCAGGTATGGAAAGAAGTGAGGAGGAGTTTTGATGAGGAATTCAGTAGCAGTGGGGGATAAAATGAGAAGTTCTCTTGGTTCAATTCCTGCACCAGCTGAGGTTACCATGTAGGTCTCGCTTTCTCAACCTCTCCCCTTGCCTGAGGCATGGTAAACCTAAGGTTAAACCATCACCAGTCAGCTGTCCCTGATGAGAGGGCAGCTCTACGGTCCTCTGGGTCTATGACAACTTCACCCTTCACAAGCTCAGTGCTCGCACTTTGAATAAACAGCTCAGTTTTGTGATTGGTTGCCAGGTAAAACCCGAATAGATGCTTGGGTAAGGTGATGCAACAAAAACAGTTGGCATGTTGGACCAGAGCCAACGATGATAGCTTTGTCTCTGTTTATTGCAGGAAATTTTCAATTTATCAAGGGGTTCATGTCACATGGACAATTGTTAACCTTGGGGGAAGTGATGTGGTGATAATATCACTAGACTAATAATTCAGAGGCACAAGTGAATGATCTGGGGACACGAGTGCAAATCCTACACTGACAATTGATGGAATTTAAGTTCAATCAATAAATTTAGAATAGAAAGCCAGTAATGGTGACCAGTAATGGTGGGCGGCACGGTGGCACAGTGGTTAGCACTGCTGCCTCACAGCGCCGGAGACCCGGGTTCAATTCCCACCTCAGGCGACTGACTGTGTGGAGTTTGCACGTTCTCCCCGTGTCTGCGTGGGTTTCCTCCGGGTGCTCCGGTTTCCTCCCACAGTCCAAAGATGTGCAGGTCAGGTGAATTGGCCATGCTAAATTGCCCGTAGTGTTAGGTAAGGGGTAAATGTAAGGGTATGGGTGGGTTGCGCTTCGGCGGGTCGGTGTGGACTTGTTGGGCCGAATGGCCTGTTTCCACACTGTAGTCTAATGTAATCTAATCTAGAAATCGCCTTGGCTTTTTTGTGAAACTGTCTGACTGCAAACCCACAGCATTGTGGTTAGTTGTTAGCTGCTCTTTGCAGTGATTGAGTAAGTCATTGTATTTAAAGAAAATTAAGGAAGGGCAACAAATACTGACCCTGCCAACAATGTCCACATCGCACTGAAGTATAAAGTGCACCGATGAGTGCTTCATTTAGTGTGTTGAGTCTGCAAGGTCAGCCTATGCAGTAACCAACTGGTTTGCAGTCAATGTGCTGCATTTACTGTTATATTAATTCTACTTGGGTGGAGAAATAGAGCAGGACGACATTGTTATACCCATCAAAACTGACCTTGAAAATTGGATGATGTTCAAAAGCAGCTTATGAAAGTTCAGCAGCTGGGAGCCAAGGGTGGAACCACGTAGAGATTAATTTGTGGATGGGAGGAAAACATAGTTACATCAATAGTTAATTTGTATTTGGCTTGCACAAAACTTAGGTTTTAAAAGCTTTTAGATGTTTGGATAGAAAATTAAGAGAAGAATGGTGATTCAGTTTTAGGTTCCTGAGAAAGAGTGAGTTTGAGGAGAGGGTGATGTGGAAGAGTGTATTGGATTCTGTGTTGCTGAGAAGGAATAAAAAAGAGAAACTCAATAGAAACGGACTCTGTGATTAAACTAGGGAATGTTATGGATGCAATGGAGATATAGATGGAAAACTCTTGTCTGAAGTTGCAGGGCAAGACACTATCAAATGTTGTCTCCAAACGTTGTATATATCAAAATGCATGGTTTCAGCTGGTTCAGGAAGAAACCAGATACTTAAAAAGAGGATGCTCATATTTAGCACAACTGAAGGAAAGCGCAATGTCATATAATTTGAATAAAGTTGACATTTCTTCCCAGAAATCTAGAATATCTAATAAATTTGATCAAAGTTTCTCAAATTGGTAGATTTTCATTACCATTTTAATGAAGACCTGAGAATGTCTGGAATTCTAAGTGTGTCATAAATGTCAGAAGATATATAGCCTCAAAGATTAAAATGCACAATAATTCTAAGGGTGTTTATCAGTGGTAATTATCAGAAACAAATACAAAGAGCAAGGCAAATAACGAGTTTATGTTTAAGCATGTGCTTCTGAACTGCTAGTTTTTACTTATGTATCAACAAAACATTGCTGTATCATGTGTATTTTTTAAACATTTTCAAATATGTTCCACCTGTCAGTGGATAATTTATATTTTGATGTTACTGGAAGTAGAATGACAACTCTTCATAACTCATTGTTTTCCAGTTTTCCCAAGCTAATTACTATACTCTCTTAAGAATTTGTAAACATCCCAAGCGCTTGAAAGAAGAACTGAATTATACTGAATATTTTCCAGTTTAAATCTTTAACTGCTGATAAAGCAATTGTCATGCACTTCAAGCTAATTGCTATTTTCTTTATATTAGAGTCATAAAGTCATAGAGATATACAGCATGAAAACAGACCTGAAGAAGGGCCTGTGCCCGAAACGTCGAATCTCCTGTTCCCTGGATGCTGCCTAACCTGCTGTGCTGTTCCAGCAATAAAGTTTCAACTTTGATCTCCAGCATCTGCAGACCTCACTTTCTCCTTGAAAACAGACCATTCAGTCCAACTCCTCCATGCCGACCAGATATCCTAAATTAATCTAGTCCCATTTGCCCATATCCCTCTAAACCCTTCCTATTCATATACCCATCCAGATGCCTTTTAAATGATTTAATTGTACCAGCCTCCGCCACTCCTCTGGCAGTTCATTCTATACACATACCACGCTCTGCATGAAAACGTTGCCCCTTAGGTCCCTTTTAAATCTTTCTCCTTTCACCCAAAATGTATTCCCTCTCATTCTGGATGCCCCCCACCCTTGTCTATTTACCCTTTCCATGCCCCTCATGATTTTATAAACCTGTATAAGGTCACCCCTTAGTCTCTGACTCTCCAGGGAAAACAGCCACAGCCTATTCAGCCTCTCCTTATAGCTTTATGGGATGTGGTAGTTGCTGACCAGTATTTATTGCCCATCCCTAATTGCTCCCGAGAAGATGATGGTGAGCTGCCTTCTTGAATTGTTGCAGTTCTTGGGATGTAGGGACAACCAGAGCCCAGATAGCAAGGGAGTTCCAGGATTTTGACCCAACGGCAGTGAAGGAACAGTGGTATAGTTAATTTAGAGCCAGGTGGTGTGTGGCTTGGAGGGAACTTTCAGGTTGTGGTGTTCCCATGTATCTGCTGCCCTTTTTCTTCCAGGTGTTGAGTCTACAGGTTTGGAAGATGCTGTTTCGTGGAGTCTTGGTAGGTTACAACAATGCATTTTCTAGGTGGTACAGATTGCTGCCACTGTGCACTGGTGGTGAAGTGAGTGATTGTTGAAGGTTGGACGCGGGGTGCTAATCAAGCAAATAATGGAATAATGAATAACTTAATTCAATAATTTCTGCAGCGATAACCCTAACAATTTCATAACTTTGAACTTCATTTACCCAATCTTAACGTTCTATCCTTTCATGACAGCTCTACAACTCATGCTGAAGTTATTTATATTCACCTGTAGTTTTTAAAGTTAGATTCTGAATGAAGTGAGTAAGGAAGTAAAGAAGGAAGGAAGGATCTAAGGAAGAATGGATGGAAGGAAAAACAGGAAGGAAGGAATGAAAGTAGTAATGAATGAAGGAAGGAAGGAAAGAAGGAATGAATTAATGAAGGACGGAAGCAAGGAAGTGGGGACGGAAGAACTGAAGGGAGGAAGGAACGATGGAAGGAAGGCACGAATGAAGGAATGAAAGACGGTAGGAAAAAAGAAAAGTAAGATGAAGGAAGGAAGGAAGAAAGGAAGGAAGGATGGAAGGAAGCCACTAAGGAAGGAATGAACAAAGAAAGGAAAGACGTAAGGAAAGAAGGAATGAAATAAGGAAGGGATGAAGGAAGGACGGATGGAAGGACTGAATGCAGGAAGGAAGGAAGGACGGAGGGAAGGGAGGAAAGAAGGAAGGAAGGTGTGAAGAGATAAAGGAATGAAGGAAGGAAGAAAGGAAGGATGCAAAAAAGGGAAGCTGGAAGGAAAGAAGAAAGGAAGAAATGAAGATCAAAAGGAAGGAAAGAAGGAAGGAAGGAAAGACGGGAGGAAGGAACAAACGAATGATGGAAGGAAGGAAGGCCGAAACTGTAGTAAGTTTCTGATTGTCAGTCTTAGCTATGTTGTCATGAGTGTCATAGCCATGGATTCAAGCCCTAGTGCAGGACTTGAGCACCAAACCTAGTCTGATGTGTTATGATACTGAGGGAGTGTTGCATTGTCAGAAATCTCTTGAAAAGTTGTTAAACTAATTCTCCATCATTACTGATACAAGAATACAACAAAACACATAATACAGCAATAAAAATGTTTTGTTGATGCATAAGTGAAAACTAGTAGTTCAGAAGCACATGCTTAAACATAAGCTCTTTATGTACCTTGTTCTTTGAAATTGTTTCTGATAACTGCATGTAAAAGGTCCCCTTGGTGTTCTGGCCGAGCATTTATCCCTCAACCAACATCAGTCTTATCAGTCTTTATCTTGCTGGTGCTTGTTTCCTTACAAAAAAGTGATAAAAGTTGTGCACATCTCCCTTTGAGCCTGCTCTGCCATTCAATAAGATCATGGCTCATCTGTTTTTAGCCTCAACTCCACATTTCTAATCAAGAATCTATCTATTTTAGTTACTTGCATGATGTAGGGCGGCACGGTGGCTCAGTGGTTAGCACTGCTGCCTCACAGCGCCAGGTACCTGGGTTCAATTCCTGCCTTGGGCAACTGTCTGTGTGGAGTTTGCACATTCTCCCTGTGTCTGTGTGGGTTTCCTCCCATAGTTCAAAGGTGTGCAGGTTAGGTGAATTGGCCAAGCTAAATTGCCCATAGTGTTAGGGGTAAATGTAGGGTAATGTGTCTGGGTGGGTTGCTCTTCGGAGGGTCGGTGTGGACTTGTTGGGCGGAAGGGCCTGTTTCTGCACTGTAGGGAATCTAATCTAATGTATTCCATTGTCTGAGACTCCCTGAGATCATGAAGGCACTATATATGAATTATATTTCTTTCTTTGAGGTGCAGGAACATGCCCTATTAAGATGAACCTCATGAACTTGATATGCCATACAGTCAGGCAATTGATAGCTTTCAGAATTCTCATTATTGATTCTGGGTTTCCGATAACCACATCCATTGATTAAATTTCAACCAATTTCCAGTTGCAGTAATTAAAGCCATAGAGTTCCACAGCAGAAAATGAACAAAAACTGATGAAGAGCTTATGCTTGAGACATCCACTCCCCTGCTCCTTAGATACTGCTTGAGCTTCCTCGGCACCACACTTTTTGACTCTGATCTCCAACATCTGCAGTCCTCACTTCCTTCTACAGCAGAATAGACCGTTATAACTATAATTCAGTCCATTCTCAAGGGAATGTAGGTTAGTTTGAGCTGAGAGTAGGATAAAAGATTGGCACAACATTGAAGGCTGAAGAGCCTGTACTATGTTCTGTATCTATGTTGGTCGCATATTAGCGTAATTCCAAAAAAACTTTGTCTTCAAATATCAATCTAATTTTCCTGTAGAAGTAGTACGATTTGGTTAAGAAAAAGAAGGAAGCATATGTTAGATATAGAAGGATCGATCAAGTGAATCTGTAGAAGAGTATAAAGGCAGTAGGAGTATGCTTAAGAGGGAAATCAGGAAGGCAAAAAGGGGGCATGAGATAGCTTAGGCAAATAGAATTAAGGAGAATTCAAAGGGTTTTTACAAACACATTAAGGACAAAAGGATAACTAGGGAGAGATAGGGCCCCTCAAAGATCAGCAAGTGGCCTTTGTGTGGAGCCGCAGGAGATGGGGGAGATACTAAATGAGTTTTTTTTGCATCAGTGTTTACTGTGAAAAAGGACATGGAAGAGATAGAATGTAGGGAAATAGATGGTGATGTCTTGAAAAATGTCCAGGAAGTGCTGGATGTCTTGAAACGGATTAAAATGAATAAATCCTTAGGACCTAATCAGATGTACCCTAGAACTCTGTGGGAAGGCAGGGAAGTGATTGCTGGGCCTCTTGCTGAGGTATTTGTATCATCAATGGTCACAGGTGAGGTGCTGGAAGACCAGAGGTTGGCTAACCTGGTGTCACTATTTAAGAAAGGTAGTAAGGAGAAGCCAGGGAACTATAGACCAGTGAGCCTGACAGTTACTGGAAGGAATCTGAGGGACAGGATGGACATGTATTTTCAAAGGCAAGGACTGATTAGGTATAGTCAACATGGCTTTGTGTGTGGGAAATCATGTCTCACAAACTTGATTGAATTATTTTGAAGAAGTAACAAAGAGGATTAATGAGGGCAGAGCGGTAGACGTCATTTGTATGGACTTCTGTAAGGCATTTGACACGATTCCCCATGGGAGACTGATTAGCAAGGTTAGATCTCATGGAATACAGGGAGAACTAGCCATTTGGATACAGAACTGGCTCAAAGGTAGAAGACAGAGGGTGGTGGTAGAGGGTTGTTTTTCAAACCGGAGACCTGTGACCAGTGGAGTGCCACAAGGATCTGTGTTGGGTCCACTACTTTTCATCATTCATATAAATGATTTGGATGTGAGCTTTAAGAGGTACAGTCAGTAAGTTTGCAGCTGACACCAAAGTTGGAGGTGTAGTGGACAGCGAATAAGGTTACCTCAGATTACAACAGGATCTTGATCAGATGGGGCCAATGGGCTGAGAAGTGGGAGATGAAGTTTAATTTAGACAAATGAGAGGTGCTGCATTTTGGGAAAGCAAATCTTAGCAGGGCTTATAGACTTAATGGTAAGGTCCTAGGGAGTGTTGCTGAACAAAGAGACCTTGGAGTGCAGGTTCATAGCTTCTTGAAGGTGGAGTCGCAGATTGATAGGACAGTGAAGATAGCATTTGGTATATTTTCCTTTATTGGTCAGAGTATTGAGTACAGGAGTTGGGAGGTACGGCTGTACAGGACATTGGTTAGGCCACTATTGGAATATTATGTGCAATTCTGGTCTCCTTCCTATTGGAAAGATGTTGTGAAACTTGATTGGGTCGGCATGGACAAGTTGGACCAAAGGGTCTGTTTCCGTGTTGTACATCTCTATGACTCTATGACTCTAAGTTGCAGTAGTCTTTGCAAGGTACTAATGTTGAATAGTGATGTATTATAAAATAACTAAAAAATGTCTCCTGTCTACAAATAGGAGAATGGAATTTCAGCAAATTTCACATCACATCCGTATCCATCGTGGAGCCTGGATTGGGGAAACCTTCCAGTAGCTGTCAATCCCATAGAAGGCAAGAATATTCTTTGTACTTCTCTTTTTGCTTTGACAGTGTTTGCCTCCAACATAACCTTGTTGTTCCATGATCCCTTCTTGTGTCCAGGTCATGTTGTGCTATCATTGACCTCTGTCACTATTGCTGACCTCTTCAAAGAGTCTGATCTTATATGTCAGAGTTGCTCTGTTATCAGCCTTGAGGTGAGGTATTTCTTATTTTATTATGTCTCCATTGACTTTGAAACATGATTAACAATATTTTTAAAATCAGTGCTTTTTTTTTGATCTGCTCAAAAATCCATTATCTGCCCTCTGGAACCTGTGCAGATGCAGTATTGATTTGTTTTTTTTGTTAATCCAGATTCAAATGCTCTCTTTCTGTTGCACTACTGTATATTTTCCATGTCTGGCCCAGCCTCACAGGGCCGTTCTTCATTGTTTGAAGGGCTGAGCATCCAAACAGGTCTAGCTCCTCTTGATACATTTTATAATCTATGCAAACTTCTTATTGTGCCTTTAATGCAGATGGCTATTTAGATAAACATGAAGGATTTATTCTGGCAGTTTGCATAGCTTCTTTCTCAAAAGTTGTAAGAATTGATGGGAATAATTTTTTTTAAAACAAAGCTTCGATAATAATTGCAGCAGATTTCATTTACATTATATTAACTTTATAATGTGATATAGATTTAGTACATAGCCCTGTACCTTTCTATGTTTTTGATAAAATGATCTTTTATATACCTCTACACTGATGATGTTAATTGTTAGTAAAATGTAGACGTATTGTAGGTTAGAGTAGTACACGGGTAAATTTCTTGCAACCAGTACATAAAGGACAGGATGAGAAAGTCAGTCCTAACTTGGTTTTATTCACAAGTACAAGTATTTTACTCCTAACTCTCCAGTACTATTTAATGCATCAATACTAATAAATATTTCTCTGCACTCTTTTGAGAACCAAATCAAACAAACAAATGAATGATCAAATGATTCAGGCCTTTAAGAGGTACAAGTCTTTGTGCACAGGTGTTTATCTGATGCATGCCCTTCCATCTGTAGACACTTAACCTTAAGTTGTGCAATTAACGTATACGATGTCCAGGGGCTCCAGGGGTCTTGTAATAGTATGCTATCTCTGGGCCAGAAGATCCGAGTGTCTAAGAGCTTGGTTAAAAAAAACGTTTTTTAATATAACTTTCAGGAGCATTCATAGCTGTTGAATCTCCCTGTCGTGATAAATGTATGTTTTGGGAATAAACATGCCTCTAGTGCAATTGCATTGCTGTGGTTCCCTGTGTTTTGGTGGTTCGTTGTGGGGATTTTAAAAAATGGATTTTCTACCCAGCCACCCCCGTCCAACTTTTTTCACAAAGAGAAATTTTACTTTTGAATGATTTCACAATACTCCAACTTTTAAATACGAACGAAATCCCACCCCCCACCCCATTTTGCTGTGATTTGTGGACTTCAGATTATTGAAAACCCAGCAGTTAAAATGCTAGCAGGTGTAAACGAATTGAAGATTTAGTGGGAGGTGTCCAGTCATCATTTTTAAACACTGTGTCATTCCATTCCCACAGGAATAAAATCAAACTGGGAATGTTAATTTATGTTGTGCAGTTCACTCAGCCTGTTTTCTTTTAGTCTGATAAGAGGTTAAATAGTTTGCTTGTATTTCATATTTGGAGACTTAACTGATTTATACTCCTATGATTGCCAAATAGCTCAGCCAGTTGTACACCCTGAGGAATAGTTCATGAACGGTGGGTCTTTGACCCATTGACCTTTACAGCTATTTAACTGCTATAGTTAGATTCCACTAAGAAATGCTCATGCTTTGTGCTAGGACACACGTAACCTGCTGCACTTGCTGCAGGCACTGGTCTCATCTGGAAAAAAAAACTCCTTACCTTAAAATTTGATCTCACCTGCTACCTAACACTTTCTGATTCCACACTATGTGTGGCAACAGGGTCTGGAACTGGAGGTGACAGGATGGGGAGTGGCAGGGTACAGAGAAGAAGGATGTTCCTGTATATCAATTCAGTGATTATTGGTTGAGGTTGTACCGTGATAGCCATAAAAGGCACAGGGAAAAGCAATTGATGAGCAGGAGGAGACGTCTGAAAGACATAACCTTCACCATCATTTGCCCTGTCTTTAAAAATGCTAAATGGTATTGAGGCAATTTAGAGGCTGAGCACTTCCAAATTGCAGGCAAGCTTTAGGTTCCCTGAACAAAACTGGCAGCAGAAAACCACCTAATCAGACCTAACACGGTAACATCTGCCCCACCCAACTGTTTAGATCTGTTGCTCTATTCGGTGTCATTGACTTGCAGACTTTTGTTTTAATTTACACGTGGGATGTGATCATTGCTGGCTGGCCAGCATTTATTGCCCATCTCTGGGTGCCGTTGAGCAGCTGCTAGTAAGCTGCCTTCTTAAACTGCTGTCGTCCTTATCTGCTCTAGTCTCCATATTACTGAAAACTCTGGTTGACTCTTAACTGTCCTCTGAAATAGCCAAATAAAGCCACTTGATTCAAGGGAAATCAGTGATGGGCAACAAATGCTGCCCAAGGCAGCAACATCACATCACATGAAAGAATAAAGAAAAAAGGTGTGCTCTTTTTGCAGAGGTGAGTACTCTAGAATCTCCCCTCCACCCTGCTGTTTCCATGGAGTTATGCACATTTTGTTAGGAGGCATGGTCATGGCACCTCAATGTGATTGTGAACTATCGAGGATCCCTGGAGTCAGAGTTCAAAAGCTGTTGCGTCACTTCTTGTGTCATAATGTAATGCTGCATGATATATTTCTATAGCATGGAAAGGTAGAAGTAGTGTAGGTTGGCACTAAGCTCCAGAAATGGGATTGTAATTTTGGGAAATTATTCAACTTGTGATTTCTACCTTGAATATTAAACTCCACCCCATAATCTTTCTGTTTCTAGACTTGTCACTCTGCTGGCTAGATAAATAATCTACATTTTTATGTTCAAAGCTCACCAGAGCAGTTTGAGAACTTAAATACATTTTTATTCTAAAATCTGAAAGCAAAAAGCTGATACAAGTAAAACCGACCACAAAGCCATTGGATTGTCTTAAAGTCCAGCATGTTCCCTAATATTCCTTTTAAGGAAGGAAACCTGCAGTGCTTTCCTAATGTAGTCTATTTTGGGCTTAATTGCCATTTTGTAAAAAAAATGTATTTTTATTGAAAAATCTTTCTTTACAAAATTAGAAAGTTACAGAAATATGAAAATATAGCGTCATAACATCAAAAACAACAGTAACCCAACCACTATACTACTCTACCAAATAAATCAAAACTACACTTAAGGTATCAATCAATAAATAAATAACACCGCTCAGTGCAACAAGACCATAGCTCTCCACTTTTGAGAGCATCAATTATTAAACCCACATTTGTTTGAAATTCTTCCCCTCACGGTCCTAGGCCTATCAGACCAAAGCATCATGGCGAGACAAAAGTCCTAATCAAAGTGGCGGACAGATCTTCTAAGTAATTCAAAAAGGGCCGCCATGTCTTGTAAAAGTTGTCCATTTTCTGGTGCACCATATATGTAAAAGTCTAAAGGAATGTGTTCCATAGTTGACATACGCCACCTCGACAAACCCAGGGCTTAATTGCCTTCTTAAGCAAACCACTCAATGCTATGAACTGGTAGTTGGTGATGGGCAACCATCCCTGCCTGTGATGCCACATCCCAGGAATTAATTTAAAAATGTGTTTTTAAAAAACAGGAGTCAGCACTTACACACCGTAAAAAATAAATGCAGGATGCATATGCTTTGCCACAGTAACAAACATTATTGCAAGGACTATGTGCTTTCAATATCGTCAGGGACCTCCTGACAACTTTCTTCGTGTCTAATCCAGTAAGTCCAAGGGTATTCAAAATGAAAATAAGAAGAAAGTACTATTGATTCAGTAGTTGAGAACAAATAATTATTTTATACAAAGAATATTTTAAGTGCGTTCTTATATGGAAGAGATAAGCAAGTCTGAATAGTTATTTTCAATTAAGCAAAGTATTTAGCTCTGCTGCCTCACAACACTAGGGTCCTGGGTTCGATTCCACTTTCTGGTGACTGTCTGTGTGGGGTTTGCACATTCTTCCCGTGGCTGTATGGGTTTCCTCAGAGTATTCCAGATTCCTCCCACAGTCCAGAGATGTGCCGGTTAGGTCGGTTGGCCATGCTAAATTGAGTGTAGTGTCCAGGGATATGCAGGCTGTGTGGATTAGCCATGGGAAATGCAGGGTTATAGGGATAGAATAGGGGGTTGGGTCTGTGTGGGATGCTGTTTGGACGGTCGATGTGCACTTGATGGGCTGCTTCCAAATTCTGGGATTCCATGCTTCTATGAAGATCCTTTTTTGAACCAGTTTTAAAATATATTTTGAAATCTGTGTCTATACTTGTTCATTATTTCTGTTAGCTTCCTGGTTTTATTGTAGTGGTTATTCAGGGCAGGCTGAAATGTTTAAGATTCACAGACATCGAAAGGAAAAGAATGGCCTTGCATAGCCCCCACTCCTGTTGACGTCTTAATGCTTCATTCTCTTGAAGTCATGTACTTGCACACCACTCTCAAGTATGTTTTCACCTTTTGGCCTGGTATTCATTTGTTAAATGTCAGTGATCTGCAGAGTGCTTGTGGTGTTTAAAGCAAGAATCCAATAAACCTGTTGTGCTGCTCTCACAGGTCAAACTTCACATTCACTTGTAAAATGCATTGACTGAGTTACAAATATAGAACAGAAGTATATCAATGACCTGCAGTTTCCTGTTGGTCCGACCATTTGTAGCTGTGGCCTTATTCCTTGGTATGATATCCTAAATATCGCAATAGTAGATAAACAGAGCATTCAGTGGGGAACTGGATTCCAAATTAATCCTCTGTGTTATTTAGAACTCGTAATTCATGGACGGCAGATTGATGAAAGAGCTGTTAAATCCATTTGCATAAGTTCAGTAAGCCTTTATTTCACAGTTAACCCCATCGAGGGTTCTATTAAAGTATTTATAAAGTCAGCAGCTGCGTGATACTTCATAATGTGGCCTTTGCTTTTGACTTGTCTGAAGTCAAAGAAAAAAACATTTTCAAAGGTGATAGTTCAGTTCTAGAATACAAATTCAATCTATGGTAGCTTGCACCCAGCTTTGTGTAGGGCCATCAGTCTGGAGTTTCATTCCTGAATGTATTATTGTTGTATTAAAGTTATGTTAAGATTAATGATGGATGCAATTTTTTGTCATTAAATTTAAATAAATTGATGCAAGCTGATGTCTCAGATGTCTGGGAGTATTTTGAATGGAGCTTTTAGGCTTTGAGCTCAGATGAAAGATTAATATTTGTTCTGCATTCCTTCATTTAGTTGTGTGCTGATTCTAGCATTTTTGTGTACATGATTTCAGTGCTTAATGTACAAATTGTATCAATGAACAGACATTTTTAAGTAGTTAAACAAAGCAAATGCTTCACTATCTGAGCTGGATTTGTAAATGACTTTTAACATTTTAAATTAGCTTTTTTCCTATTAAATAATTCCCCAGCTTATTATCCTATATTTACCCCTGACTAATGCACCTAACCTACATATCCCTGAACACAATTGGCACTTTAGCATGGCCAATTTTGGGGGGGTGGCACGGTAGCTCAGTGGTTAGCTTTTTTGCTTCATAGTGCCAGGGATCTGGGTTCGATTTCAGCCTCGGTCGACTGTCTGTGTGGAGTTTGCACATTCTCTCTGTGTCTGCGTGGGTTTCCTCTGGGTGCTCCGGTTTCCTCCCACAATGCAAAGACGTGCAGGTCAGGTGAATTGGCCATTAGTCAGGGGTAAATATAGGAATGGGTCTGGGTGGGTTACTCTTTGGAGGGTCATGCGGACATGTTGGACCGAAGGACCTGATTCCACACTGTAGGAATTCTATGATAACAGCTAAATAATGTAACTATGTCTTAAGGTCCAAAAACATCTGTTTTTATTCCAACATATACATTTAGTTTCTGCTTCCAGTGCTAGCAGGTACAATCAGTAGGTTCATCTGTTACATGTGTATTTGTTGCCAAGGATATTTTAAGTCAAGATAGCTTGGAACATTTTCCCTTTTGTTGGCAATATATTGTTTTTAAACTTTATTATCATTGGAGTCGAAGTTGACAGGTTAGTGATGTAGAGTTTTACATGTAATGTTACTAACACAGATATAGCTTAACAGTGTTAGTCAGCATAGCTTTACAACTCTAACTTTGGTGGTTCATGCATGAGGCATTGCCTTTACCTTTTTAAAGAGGAAGACGAATGTAAAATTTTAAAGTCAATTTTAAAGTCACTTTAAGTAAGTATGGTAAATAAAATATATTTGTGTTATTATGTACTTTTTACATTGTTTTTTCCAGTATTACTCTTGCGTCTTTGCATTCTCTTGCCTTAACTTTCCTGAAAACAATGATTTTGCTGGAAAATACATGAAGTAACACATGAAGTATTCTATGGTAGCAATCCCTGCCATTTGACAAGCGACATTTTTTTATATGCAAATCTGCCGAAGAATGTTGGTGCGCAAGACGTTCACTTGAGGGGATCAACACAGCTAAGTCTGAACTTGTCCTAACTAACTATCAATATACACACGCACGCATTACGTATTCGATTTGTGTTTTCACAACCATGCTGTTTACACTGAATGATCCTGGATCCAGTTCAGACATGGCGAAGCAACCATGTTGTAATCCTACATTAGCTGTTTCTAATCTGATTCTGAATTAGTGAGATTTAATGTTTGTTGTTGTTACATTCTCTATTTGCTTCCGTTATCCATACAGGTGAAAGTGGTACAATGTGACTATTTGTTTTGAAAATGATGTAGGAACCACATACTCCCAGGCACGCATCCAGAATGTGAACACCCTCGAAATTTAACTAAGTGATAAATCATAAGAGCTGAAGAATGAATCTCTCCCACCCACCAACTCAGGAGATACATAATGCAGCTATTTGGGGCATAATAAAAAATGCAATGCCTGGCGTTTAAACTTTACATCTGCTACATTAAGTCTTGACATCTGTTTCTCTGGTTTTACCCTGTCACAAATACTCAAGCTAGATTCACCATGTTCTGTGTGTTACTTCATGTCTTAAAGTTTCCTTGTGTGAAAAACAGTTGAATTACATAAAACAAATTGTGTTTTGAAATCATATTTGCAGTCAAAAAAGTTCTGAGTTGCTTCAACAAGGTGTAATAGGAAAATATTTTTATAGCACATTATTAGGATATTCAGAAGCATTTTACGTTCACTCTTTCTGGTGTGAGATGCACAGCAAAATCTCACAATTAGCTTATAAGGTAAATGCCAAGTTAAACTGTGTTTTCGATGTTTGCTAAGGGATAAATACTGGTGTGCTTTTCAAATAGTGCCAAGAGATCTTTTACACCAATCTAGAAAGGCAGACTGAGCCCAGGTTTAAAAACTGGCACTTCTAGCATTACAGCAATTCCTTAGTCTGAATTGTGAATAGTGTTTTAATCTTAGAATAGAATTGAATGAATGCAATTACCTTCAAACTCAGAGAAGCCAGTATTTTCATTCCTCCTTTTGTGTCAGAATGGAGGTGGGTAAGATTTTAAAATTGTAATGAGACCTGATTCAGGATTTCCATAATGTGAGCTTTTTATGTGCTTAGGATAAGCATGCAGGTTGTGAGCCCATCACAGCAATCCTACCTTGGTCTATTTCATTATGTGGGTGGATATTTTGTACCCACTGCTATTTCCACAGAGTTGAGTCTATTTTCATAGGTAGCAGAGTTCACAACATGTCAGAGGAATTGAGAATCATGGGAAACACCTAGTTTGGTGTTGGAAACTTCTTGACAGGTAATTCAAAGGTGTTCCTGGCATCACATGACCTAATGTAATGTAGTATTTTGTTTTTAATAAGTCAATACAATAGGCCTTTGTTTAGAAATTGAAAGTGACCATTAGGTTCACCTAATGAGGAAGTTTTCAGTTGATAAAGTACTCTTCTGCATTCAGCTGTCTTGAGATTGTGTCACTTATACCCTGTGATTTAATTTTTTGTTTGTTTGACTATCTAATTATTCATTCAGCCTTATAGCAGAACCATTTGTGTCACTGCTTCAAAAATTTTAATTAATTCACTTGTAGAGATTTTGTTTACACAGTGTGCTTTGGAATTCCATTATGAATACTCAGTTGTTCCACTAATGGATTTGGCTCAATAAGCTAGATTATATAACTGTCAAGCAAGTCACAATATTCCTAGACCATAGGCTGTTCTCTCATAGGAAGAGGTAGAGGTGGTGAGCTTAACTGGAGTTACAGCAGACCTCAGATGAGGTGCAATTTGAGAAAGTAGAGCCTTCACGTTGAACTCAGCCTGTTACTTTTGTATCATAAACTAACCATACAGCCAACTGAGCAAACTGACGTCATGCAATGAATTTGTTTTGATCGGCCTGAATGTAGAAGACAGGGGGTGGTGGTGGATGGTTGTTTTTCAGACTGGAGGCCTGTGACCAGTGGAATGCCACAAGGATTGGTACTGGGTTCATTACTTTTTGTCATTTATATAAATGATTTGGATGTGAGCTTAAGAGGTATAGTTAGTAAGCTTGCAGATGACTCCAAAATTGGAGGTGTAGTGGACAGCGAAGAAGGTTACCTCAGATTACAACAGCATCTCGATCAGATGGGCCAGTGGGCTGAGGAGTAGCAGATGGAGTTTAATTTAGAAAAATGCAAGGTGCTGCATTTTTGGAAAGTAAATCTTAGCAGGACTTATACACTTAATGGTAAGGTCCTAGGGAGTGTTACTGAACAAAGAGACCTTGGAGTGCAGGTTCATAGCTCCTTGAAAGTGGAGTCACAGGTAGATTGGATAGTGAAGAAGGCGTTTGGTATGCTCTCCATAATTGGACTGAGTATTGAGTACAGGAGTTAGGAGGTCATGTTGCGGCTGTACAGGACATTGGTTAGGCCACTTTTGGAATATTGTGTGCAATTCCTATCAGAAGGATGTTGTGAAACTTGAAAGGGTTCAGAAAAGATTTACAAGGATGTTGCCAGGG
>NC_057741.1:31334538-31370570 GCF_004010195.1 Chiloscyllium plagiosum | reverse complement strand
CCTTATCCAGAGCATCCCGGGCATAGAGCATATAAAATTCACAAAAATAAAGGCTCTTTAATACACTCACATCAATATAATAAAAGACTATTTCTAAATTTTAAAAATATAAAACGTATTTAAATGGAGATTTTCCTCCTTGTTCTCAGAGGGTATTACTTCCTTTCCATAAGTCCATCGTATCCTCTCCCAACCAGTGCCCCACCCTTGACAGGCGCTCCTCGATAGGATGAAAAAAAATCAAATATACTACAGAGCTAGAGTTAACAGTCAGCACCCTATCTCCTCCGCTCTCCTCCCCCCCCCACCACACCAACACTTGGATATATTTGGTAATGTTAATACCATATATAAACATATATAACTATAAAATTACAGCCTCAACAAGTAATAATTAAATATAATAATACAAAATAACAGGGGAAAACAACCCTGCTCCTAAAGACAGAGATAAAATAGGATAAGGTAACCACCTCCCCCCACCAACATTAACTAGACTCCCCGGCCTATATATATGTATAAAATTTTTAAAAAGGGGGAGAAAATCGTTAAGTAGAGAACAAATAAATATATCCCTCTCCCCACCCCCCCCAAGATAATATTAAACAGTAAGGTTAAAAAAAGGGATTAATATAAAAAATAAAGGGGGGGGGGGGGTGTAAACTGGAGTGGGGGGAAAGCAAAACAACATCAATTAACCCTTACAATTTATCTAAGAGAGTTCAAAAATTCCTTAGCCTTTTCCGGCAATCCGAAGTTACACACAAATCCTTCATGGTTAAAAAGTAGCGTCGCTGGGTACATAGAACATAGAAGAATACAGCGCAGTACAGGCCCTTCGGCCCTCGATGTTGCGCCGATCCAAGCCTACCTAACCTACACTAGCCCACTATCCTCCATATGACTATCCAATGCCCGCTTAAATGCCCATAATGAGGGAGAGTCCACCACTGCTACTGGCAGGGCATTCCATGAACTCACGACTCGCTGAATAAAGAACCTACCCCTAACATCTGTCCTATACCTACCCCCCCTTAATTTAAAGCTATGCCCCCTTGTAATAGCTGACTCCAAGGGTAGCGCAAAGAGTACTGAATATTTAAGTCCCTTAAACACTTCTTCGCTTCATAAAATGCCTTCCTCTTTCGGACCAGAGCTGGGGAAAAGTCCTGGAATAACATAATCTTGGATCCTTTATAAATCATGGTTTGGGGATTTTTTCCAAGATTTCTGGAAGCTTCTAAGAGCATCTGCTTCTCCTTGTAGCTCTGCAGCCGGAACAGGACCGGGCGTGGGCGCTGGTTCGAGCCGGGCCCGCGTATTGCGTATGGCGGTATATTGGGTCCAGTATACTGGACCCCGTATACCGACCACTGCAACAGACAGGTGGAACTGACAACCAGAAGCGGCAGATTCAAACCATTAACAAATGGCGGAGGAAAGATCACAAAAGCGCTTCACAGGAGGCTCCCAAGCACTGAGGATGTCACCTAGACAGGGGACGAAACGTCTGCAACACAAATTCCCAGTTCGGCGAACAGAACCACAACAACGAGCACCCGAGCTACAAATTTTCTCACAAACTTTGAATATAAACAACATTTCAAAAGGAAGGTGGATATCAATGTGTATGTTATTCAGTACTGTATACAAGTCTTGGACAATTATTTTAGCAATTTAACTCTATCCATGTTGACCATCATCTATTTTTTAAATGTTTCACTTTCAGAACTGATTATTTGATGTATATTCTGCGAGTAAAGTCACTTGCCAATTATCAAGTGACTGACTTACTAACTTGTGGGAAAGAAATCTATTCAAATCGCTCGTAATTTTGAACAGCTCTGTTTAGTCTCACTTCAACTATTTCCTCCCTAATTCATATAACCAAAGTTCCCCACCTTAGTATCAATAGAAGGACATCTCATTTGTGGCCTCCCTTGTCAATTTTCTTAAGGTCTTTTGCCCCAGTATTAGATACAGTTTTCCAGTGCATCCTAACCAATTTTTTTTTGTTATACTCTGGAGCAGATGTAGAGCTGAAACGTAAACCTATTTTCTCCAGATCCCTTGTACTACTTTTCTTCAATTTGATATTGTTCAATAAATCTACCCAAAACTGACCTATTAATGAGAGATTAATATTAAATTTGACAGTTAGATAATTTTGTTGATTTGGCATGCAAGAAGCTGAATTTTCATTCCCAAATTGTGATTACAGTTGACAAAATTCCCAACAATTCCCATTAAGGGTTTCAAATCCTGACCTCTCTCAAACTCTCCATGGTAACCCGCCCCCCCCCCCGCCTCTAACTCATGCAAACCCATGTCGCTCACACATCTCCTATGTCCACTTGTGTCCTTCCACACAGTCCCATTGTTCCTTATGTCCTCCATTCCAAATTAGTATGAATGCATGGTAATCAATGACACTCCCATTGCTTTTGTAGCCCCATGCCAATCTAGGGGAGAAAGTGAGGACTGCAGATGCTGGAGATCAGAGCTGAAAATGTGTTGCTGGAAAAGTGCAGCAGGTCAGGCAGCATCCAAGGAACAGGAGAATCGACGTTTCGGGCATAAGCTCTTCTTCAGGAAATTCCTGAAGAAGGGCTTATGCCCGAAACGTCGATTCCCCTGTTCCTTGGATGCTGCCTGACCTGCTGCGCTTTTCCAGCAACACATTTTCAGCCATGCCAATCTAGGGCCAACTTGCCTCAATCCACAAATTCCCACCCATCAGACTTCGTAGACTTTACTACATTGAAGAAAAACACCCTCATTAATATAACCCCATTCAATCAATTCAAATCCCTTCAACTTCATTTTATAAAAATAAAAGTTTGTACTCATAACTCCACATTAAAGATAGCTAATCACTTTATAACTACTTGGAACCGTTTATCAAGCTGTGAGTTTGCAAGTCCCTCTCTTGATAATGAAAGGTTGTGAAAGAAGTCAAGCACACTAATTGTGTAATGATAGTCCCTCAGGCTTATGTCAACAAACATTTGTTGAAATTGCAAATAATGATTATTTTTAAAACTGAATCACAGCAGGGTGTCTAGTTTTTCAAAATTGGAAGGGCGGTTATCTAAATGACTTGATAGTTGACTGTTATATGGAGTTTATCGACCTTTCAATCAAATTAACATCTACTGTTAACAATTCTGAAGGGTTACTTGAACCTCTCCAAAAGGATAAGTGGACCTCTCCTATAAGGTGTCTGAGCTCTCCAAAGATAGAGAGATCTTTTCTGAAATATGTAAGGACCATGAGTAGTGTTTCAAAAATCTGTGTGACAAAAATTACTTCTAAGTCAAGTTAGTAGCACTTTTAATTGTGGCAATGCCTCTCTGAACCACAAATATGTGAAATATTACTCCCTAGTATCTGGTTTGGGGCTGTCAGAATCAGGGGACCATTTTGGCTAATGGTCAGGGGACCATTTGTAGAGACCTTCCAACTTGGCAAAATTTAAGGCCATTGAACCCTATCATTAGATTTATGACATTGTATATACATAACTCAGGTTAATATTTTAACTTGTGATTTTTGATACCCTGATTACTCTAATTCTTGCTTTGAAATTACTAGTCAGTGGTTTGAAGAATACATCACCTTAGACTATTTCAAAGAGAATTCAGAGATTTAAGAGTTTTGTAATTAATTGCAGCAATTTTCATTCTTTATGAAAAAATGATTAGCCATTCAAAATAGTCTGTAAAGGTGTGGCACATCCTACATCAGAATCTAAATAATGTTTTGGATTTTCTTATCAGGATTGGATGAAATAGAAATTTGTTTGGATCTGTTTTGCTGCAATACTTAATGATCTCATTGTCAAACTAGCTAGGCATTTAATTATGACGAGTTAGGCTTGCTTAGATTCTGTCAGCATTACCTGGCTCGGTCTACATGTGACTGCAAACCCACACCAATATGATAGACTTCTAACCAGTATTTCCTGTAAGTTGCATGACTGTGCATGTGTGCAGTTGCTCCAAAATTCTGTGCGTGGCTCTTGACATCGGAGAGCTGATTGCAACATTGCCTTCCGTTTTCAGAAGTTGGTGCCATGCACAGGCCTCAGAGGTCCATGCAGCCAGGAAGAAAATTAGAAGGAGCACTGATTCTAATTTGCCATTTTGAATGGCCTAGCAAGTCATTCAATGAAAAGTAATCAGAAATAGGCAAAAATGCTGCAGTGACCATGAAAGAATAAAGAAAATTCTGATAGTTCCTACTCTTCCATGTCATCCTGAAATGTATAGGTAAGGTCCAGTTTTGAACAGTTTTGAACTTACTTTTGAACTCTCCATTTCCCTAGCTTTGAACTTTGTTTTCTAGTTTCTAATTTATTTCCCCAAATGCTTCTCAAAGCTTGTCTTGAATATCATTTTCTGGCCTCTCAACCCCATTCCCAATAAACCAATGACCACCTAACTGCCCTTCTTGACTGCCAACTTTGCTCATGTTGATAGTTCTCTCTCCTTCAGTTATTGTCTCCATTTTCCTTCAAATTGCCATCAAGACACTCTTCTGGAAAAAAAATTAATCCTTATGTCTTCGCCAACTGTTACCTCATTTCCAAATCCTTTTCCTCATCAAAGTCTTTGAAAAAGCAGAACCATATTCAGCACACTTGTAACTACATGGCCCAGCGCAAATGCGTTCTATTATTGCCAACAAGCGACAGAATTAACTCTGATTCAATGAAGAGTGCAGGACAGCATGTCTAGAGTAGCACGAGGCATATGTAAAAATAAGCTAGCAATTCCATAACCAATTGATCAGATCTAAACTCAGCAGCCCTGCCACATCCAGTCTTGAATGGCAATGGACAATTAAACAATTCACTGGTTGAGGAGAGTCCATAAATTTCTGCGTCCTCAATGATGGGGGACCATAAGACATGGGAGCAGAATTTGTAATTTTGGCCCATTGAGTCTGATCCATCATTCGATAATGGCTGATCGATTTCTCAACCTCATTCTCCAGCCTTCTCCCTATAAACCTTGATCTCCTTCCTAATCAAGAACCTGTCTATCTCTGTCTTAAATGGGTTCAATGACTTGGCCGCCACAGCCCTCTGTGGCAGTATGTTCCACAGACTCGCCACCCTCTGAACCAATCAACAGTGGTTACGTGGTTACCTTCAGGATATCTTTCTATTCCAGGTTTCTATTGAATTAAAATCATGGGATTTAAATCCATGTCCCAAGACTATTAGCCTCTTTGGATTACTAGTCCAGTGCCCTTACTATTACAGTATACCGCACTGTTCCTAAATTTTGTTTGGTAACATTTCCGTGAAATGCATTTGAATGTCATAATTTATCGATGGTTCCATTTCGATGCAGGTGGTTGTACTGACTGAAATGATAGAGACTATCTCAGAATGTTCATTTAATGACTTGAGCAGGCACAGCATGGTTGCATTATTTTGTACCATTAGTTGTGTTTGTATTTCAGTTAGTCCAAGTATGTGGCTTTCCACGATGGATCGGTATGGGTTACTGCTTCTTGATGTGCTAAACCTCTTGATGTCACTTTTGTATTATTTGGAAATAATTCGACTGACAGGTTAGTGTTCCTACAAAAGCTGACTTCACTTTCTCATGTTTCTCTCTGATAGTGTGTGCTGGAGCCTTCCTTAACTCACTCATTGCCAGCAAGTTTAGCATCATTTCCGTTACAACATCATGAGTGAGGTGTTCATGAGATTCAAATAATTATCAATGACTATACATGATAGTATACTTCTTTGTTGACCCACTTTATGTACTAAATGAAAAGATTGCCAAATCATTTGAGGTCAGATTTGTATTCTGATCCCACCCATCTCCGCCTGGAACTGGATTGGGATTCCTTAAACAACCTATAATGTCCTTTATCGATAGTGAGCAGAAGAGACCTTTAGGCATTGGAAATACGTGAACTTTCATTGGTTGGTTAGAAATGTTGAGCAGGGCCTTTCTTAACAATTACAAAACAATTAAAGAATTTGTAAAATACAATTGGAGAATATTACCTTTAAATTCAATTGTTAGGTAGGGCAAGGTGAAACAGGTACAAATAAGTAAAACTAAGTCTAATCCTGAGATGAGAAATTTCTTCAAGCACAGAGTGATCAACATGAGGAATGGATTCCTGGGTGTACTTGAGATCTGTGCCAAGCAGGCTAAGATAAAAGGTAGGGAGGGGGGACTTGGGGTGGCTGTGGTAGCGAGTCTGTTTGAGGACGTGGCTGAAGAGCTTCAGGGCAGATGAGATGACCTGGGGGGTGCAGTGAGAGAGGGACTCACTGAGATAGAGGGAGGAGGAGAGCTTCTTCAAGGAAGGCATCCTTGCAAGAGAATTCGTAGTAGGTTAAAATCAACTAGGAGAAAGTGAGGACTGCAGATGCTGGGGATCAGAGCTTAAAAATGTGTTGCTGGAAAAGCGCAGCAGGTCAGGCAGTTGCTTTTCCAGCAACATATTTTTAAGCTCTGATCCCCAGAATCTGCAGTCCTCACTTTCTCTTGTACTTGAGATCTAGCCATGATCTCAATTATAAACATATTAACTCACTTAGCCACCCAACCCTAAATGATTCTATTTCTATGATGATGCTTGACATGAGGTTCTCATCCAGGAATACACATCATATCAAATATTTGCGTTTCATCAAATACTGTAAGGAATCTTCAGTGAAGGAGGCAAAACAAATTATTCAGCTGTTACAATAAATTCAGTTTTGAATGCACTACATCAAAAGCATGTCTAATTTAATTAACTGAAGCAAGGAGATTGTTAAATGATCATGAGAGCATTCTTAGGATGCAAAAATTGAGAGGTCACCCAAAATTTATTTCCTTAATCCAGAGATATGATTGTTTTATCAGCATGCAAGACTTTGAAATGTGAAATTTTGAATGTGAGATGATGCTGAAGGCACATTCCTGTGAAGTATCTAAACACTGGTGTCATATTTCCAAATGCCTGCATAATAATCAGTCCCAGCAAGGGTTCCAGGACAGTCTTGGTTTTAATTGTTGCAGTAAAGTTTATATTTTTTCTCATAATATCCGAGCTGCCTTGATATCTCTTTCCAAATTCTACAGGTGCTCTACAAATCCTGTTGTTTGTATGTACATAGGTGTCTAAAAACCATTTCTATTTGGGCATCTTATTATACACTTCTGGAGCAGGTAGAATATGAACCCAGGTTCTCTGGCTCAGTGGTAGGGACACTACTACTCCACCACAAGAACCATATATGAACCAGTTTACTAGTGTGCTCTGAATTATTGGCACACCACTCTAATTTCCCCATTTACTAATGGCATCTCTCAAAAATGGTAATCTCTTCTAATTCACTCTTTTATTGGTGCACTCTCTCTATTCCTGTAATTGCTTGTGTGCTCCAAGTTCCATTAGTTTTGTGATAGAGTTAATATTATATTGTTTAAAAATAATTTTTAAAATTATCCAGGAAGCAATTGTTTAACCTGGTGGAAGTTCCTCACAAACACAATGGTGATTGCTAATTAAAGCTTTTAATATGTTCGTCAGAAATTAATGGAATAAAAGTGCTATTGAATTTGAATTCTACAGTATACACAAGCTCGGCTGTTAAACTGTCATTCTAGTAATTTGTCTGGCATGAGCAAGTGATTGATAGGAATGCTTCCTTGACCTGTTGTGATGTTTAAGATATGTATGAACTCTCAAAGTTTTATAAACACAGTTGTAACAAAGACTCAGATACCGGAAGCATCTGTCTTGTAAATTAACTTCAGTATAGGAAAGGGTCCTGCATTAAAGGTTGATGACTTACAACTCTTGACTTCAGTTGTAAATAGAATGGGTTATAAAATGCATTCCATTTACCTTGTGTTCAGGTGCTGCCCTGCAGTGAGATCCTCATATCTAATATTACAGGGCATGGAATATCTGCTTTCAATCATACAAAGATGATACTAATGTTTCAACAATAGAGCCTGGCCTCCAATATTCTTGGAACACCCTTGCCATTCATAAGCATCTTTCAGTTGTCCAAATTAAATAAAAGACATGAGGCATCAGAACCCTCATGATTAGCCCTGCCACTGATAAATCTCAGGGGGGGGTCTCAACATTGAAATTGCCACTATAAATGTGTTTTGATGTGCAAAAGAAAGCCATCTGAAAAAATGAATGACAGTGAGTACCCCTTTTTTTTTCAGGAAGGGCCTTAAAGGAAATAAAAAGTGCCTTCGTGAGGCATACTTCACCATCTAAACTGAACTTAATTGGTTTTTCAGCAACTCCTCCATGGATTAACATGTCTCTTGTCTTTCTGGCTTACCATATTGAGAAATCAGAATGCCACTATTATCAATGCCTATGTTAATATATTTGTGGCAACTGATGAGGGCAAGGATTTTCTGAGGGGAACATCTGAAAATTTCTGGATGCAGCCCCATTTCTGGATGGAGTTCCATTCCACAATGTTAAATTATATGATAGACATTGGCAAAATGCTTTTTGAAGCAAGTGTTAAAATTATCTCTTAAGTTTGAAATCAAGAATTAATACCACCTAAACTCAGATAATAATGATTTCTTACGTATTGTTAGGATTGTAAAATTTTCAGACCAAAACAGGCCAATGCGTCCTTTGCTCTGTACTGCCAAGGAACAGTGCTTAAAGGAATGAGAGTCAGAGGTGGGCCTGCAATACTGCAGCATCTATTTTAACTGCCAGCAGGAAACTACAATGGCAAGTTCATTTCTGTTCACCAGCTGAAAAGTCATTGGGAATGAATGGAAAAGTGTACAGCCTGGAGGCCACCTATCAATGCTCAGAAGGTTGTGTGATTAATTACTGAAGCTTCTCCTGCATGGGGAGAAGCAGTGATCATTTCAAATAAGGTCTCAACTCTCAACATTTCAGAGAGTCAATCCCATATGAACCCCTTCTATATACCAATTGTTTTACAGTGCAACAGGAAAGAAAGATTTTTGTTTGTAAAGCATGTTAAAAAGGTCCTAATGTTTTCATTTGCAATAAATTACTGTGAGATGCAGTAGTTGCTGTCACATAAGCAAGTAGGATATTGCACAAATTATCAGAGCGTCATTCAGCTTGCAAATAGAAATATAATGAAGAATTTACAGATTTGTTTTGATCCGACTCATTTTTCTGCTGTCTGCCAGAGATTGCAGCTTTGCTGCTAGTAACTTTCTAAAGTCTGATTGATCATTCCTGTGATCTTAACATATATAAAATTAAATGTTCAGTGCTGTAACTCTCAGACTGTGTATGTGACTGCCTCATTTCTTTTTTATTTTTATTTGCTTTTTAAATAAAATGAAGTTGAGCTGAAGCAGAAGATTTAGAAGAAATTAAGAAACTGACTGCATAGATAAAGAGTCTAAAAGATGCAGTTGTTTCAATAGTATTGTTGGAAAAATGATAGGAGGAGAGCATGACAATCTAAATATAATGGTGCGATTCCAATGTGGATTTCAGTACGGTAGATGTAGTGGCCTCCATTTTTGATAATGTTTTCATGGTCAGGATCAAAGTTTTTATAGTCACAGTGTTCATTCAGGAGTCTGAATAGATGTTAAAGAGCCACCCCAAAATAGGTTTATTGCTGGTTTGAATACAGGGGAAAGGTGGTGCTAAATATTTCTGCAGTGTTGCAATAGGCTTCAGTTTATTGGAATGTACAGTATCAAAACTTATTTTTCTATAGTTAAAATGGAAAGAATCTATTGACTTTGACTTGTCAAATTCCTGCCTTCAGAGTTTGATCCACTTTTGACATTCAATTTCAAATTTCATTCCTGTTTTTCATACTGGTTTGGCATAGCAACCTCTAGACTTGGCATGGCAGCCCCCGGTGTGGCATCCTCTCAGCCCGGTGTGGGTCTCTCAGCCTGGCATGACCTCAGCATGGTCACCCGGTCTTGAGGCGATAGCAGAGCGATCTCCTAGCTTCATGATCCTCAAGTTGATGCCCAGTGCATTCTGGAGGCTAAGTGCCAGTGTGCTATGGGTTGGAAGACCTAAGATCTTGCAACTAAAGAAGCTGTGCCTAGGTACCTTTGTACCTAAGATGGTTCTATAAGTGGCAACATATAAACTTTTCACCGTACTTATTTGTGTATCAGTGACACAAAGCCAATTCAATTCAATTCAAAGCTTCATAAATCCATTTTGTAGGCATCGGTAAAGAGTTTCTGACATTACTTCAGAAAAATAAAGATGATGATGGGATAGTGTAGGGGGACGAGCTGAGAATAGTTCACAGGTCGGCGCAACATTGAGGGCCGAAGGGCCTGTTCTGTGCTGTATTGTTCTATGTTCTATGTTCTATTTGGCCAAAAGGATGTGTGATTTATCCCTAGGACAAAAGTTGCATTAATCTTTCTTTCATAATATTGTGAAAATGCAGGCCTTTTTAAACTTGATCCTTTATTCGTTTATATTCGAGAGATCATTTGAGAAAATGACAAGTTCAATCTGTGACCACCTTTGTCACCTTGTATAACAGCATTCCCAATAATAATGTAAGGAATTGTTTTCTGAATGGCTTGTAAAAATGTTGAATAAAATAACTGAAATGCCTAGAAGCAAATTGCAAATTTGATAGTTGGTGACACCCGACTCATTGATGCGACTGTAACTGAAAACAGAGATTGAAGGCATTTGAACATTGCGTTTGAGAGACACAAAGTAGGAGTTGATGGTGTGGAGGGGGTAACCTAATAGCAAATACAGAAAACTGGGTGGCTGGCTAGCAGGCAACAAACAGAGTATGCATAAATGAGTCTTTTTCTGATTGACCAGAATGTGATAAGCAGAGTCCAGCAGGGCTTTGTGCAGGGGCCGCAGCTTCTTACAATTGATATCAATGGCTTAGATGAGAGGAGTGAAGGTATGGTAGTTAACTTTGAGGACAGATGACACAAAAATTGGTAGGAAAATATATTGTGAAGAGGAGGATGTAGATGGATAAGATAGGTTGAGAAAATGGGCAGAACTATGGGCGATAGAGTATATTCTGGGAAAATGTAACATCACTGACTGGCAGGAAGAATTACAAAATGTAGCATAGCTTAAACAGAGAACACCTCAAATTCTGAGATGCAGAGTATTCTTTGTGTTTTTGTGCATGAGTCACAAAGTTAGCATGTAGTTATAGCAGGAGGAGGTTGAGTAGATTAATACTTGAATAAGAGCAGGTTGTTTAAGGAGGAAAAGTTGGAGAGACTAGACTTGTTTCTACTGGAGGTTTAGAAGAGTGAGCGATGACTTGATTAACGGGTATAACATGCTTGTGGGTAAATCTTTAACTACTTATACCTTTTAAAATTCGAGATTCCTCTTTAGGATAGACCAGAAGCGACTTTCTTTCTCTTAGAGGGTTGTCTAACTTTGGAACTCCCTGCCTCAGGAGGTAGCGGAGGCAGGGTTAGTAAATATTTTAGGGTAGAAGTAGGTAGGCTCTTATTAGGCAAAGGAATCAAAGGATATTAGGTGTTGATGGGAATGTGGAATTCAAGGTACAAACCAATCAGCTGTGATCTTATTGAATGGCACAACAGGCTCAGTGGACTGAATGTACTACTTCTCTTAATAAGTGCATTGTAAATGATTTCTTTCTTCAAATAATCTGTTTCCCCAATACCATTCTGTTGATCTGGGAGTACTGAGGAATGTGTGAAGGTGGCATCATTTTCTGAACACGTAGGAGCTGCTGCTTTATTAATTTCATCCCTGCCTTCACTCAGTGATGAACGGAAAAGATTATAAATTCTGTAATGTAGGAGTCAACCTGCTAGAGAAAAATCTGAAAGCATAACGGTACAGCAAAATGTATACAGTACCTAACTGAGAGCAGGTTTTTGTAACTTAATCAAGAGTTTAGCTTCCTGTCATGATTTTATTTAGGCTTTGCTTTAATTTGCTTTGCATATAGGTATTCTGGGATATTTTTATCATCTCTTCTTTGTCAGGCTGAAGTCAAGTAAACTGGAAGAATTAGAGCAGGTCATTTTGTGTTAAAGTCAAGTGACCAGAGAACTTCAAACACTAACAAATGTCTGAATGTCTGCCTATGCTTGAATGGTTTTGACACATCTACCAGCTGGTATAATTATCAGAACCATGATCGATGATCACAAAACAGTCAGCCTGACACAGTACAGTGTTTGTGAATGGAGCAACCTTCATAACTAGTCAGAGAACAATTATGCAATCTCTCATGACTGAAACACTGAGAAAATATTGATTGAATATGAAATAACTAACCGGATAATTCCTTCATCGTATCAAGTGCTTATACCCCATTTATATTTCACTTGATCTTTGGAGCCATCAATGAGTAAGCTTAGTGGCATGCAAACTTGTTTGTTTGAATGACCTGTTTACAAGCGGATTAGTAATCACAGACCCCACTGTATCTAGGTTACACTATATCATACTCATAATGTGGAAATGGTGCATATTAGGGTGTTATAATGCATTTTTAAGAGACACAAATTTACTTACAGAAGTGAGTGAGATGAACATGCCTACTTTTCATTGCTGGGCCTATCTATTTTAGCAAGAGCACTAAGGTGGCAAGGGGAAGAATGGTAGTTGAGTATGTGGAGAGTAGAGTGCAAAGAACAGACACTCCAGGAGAGCAGGAACACAGGTGGTGGAGCAAGGATTGGTGGGGAACAGAACATACTGCGTGAACTAGAGGAGCAGGGGATAGCAGGAACGCAGGGGATAGCAGGAACACATGGGAAACCAAGCATCCTATGGATCACCACTTGATTACTTACTTCTGGCCAAAGAATCCTGAGCCATCTCCCATACTTCCTACTCATGAGTTTTGGACCTCCTGAAGAAGTCTGCAGATCCTAGTTTGAGAAACATTGTTATAGATGAGGTATTCTGTAGGCTTCTGGAAGCCCAAAGTTCTCATAATAAATTGGTTCACTATTTACAAAGACAATGTGCCAATAGCAGCTAGTGAAATGAAAAAAAAATCAATTAATAAAATCTGGAATTGTAAGCTACTCTCTAGCTATTGACTATGAAAGTATCATGATTGTAATAAAAAACCCACCTAATTCACTAATTTCCTTTAGCAAGTAAATCTGCTATTCTCAGTTGGTCTGGCCTACAAATCTCACCATGGAGGTGAGTGGAACTTAAAATTCAATCAGTAATAAATTTGGCATTGAAAGCTAGTCTCTGTGATGGTGAACTCATCATTGGTTGTCATAAAAACCCAGTTGTTTCACTAGTGTCTTTTAGGGATGAAAATCAGCCATCCTTTACTGGTCTGGCCTACATATTACCCCAGACACAAAGCAACATGCTTGACTCTGAACAGCCTCTGACATATCCTAGCAAGTTACTCAGTTCAAGGGCTGTTATGGATGGACAACAAATGCTGATAGAATGTTGATGCCCACATCCTATCAAAGAGTAAAGGAGATGCATTGCAGTTTCTCATGATGAACTCCTGCTTTTTTCTAATCGCAGTTGAGCTGAACTCTCAGTCCATCCTCACATGTCTGCAGCATGATTTTACAATTAGCAATGTTAAGGGCCCTAGTTCTGTCATTGCATGGCCAGGATGGTAAAGTTCAGACTGGATTTCAGCGCATAACTTTCTAAGCTGGGGTCTTAGGACCAAAGGATGGAAGTCTAGAAAACCAGATAATTCAGGAAACCAACAGATTTCTGTCTGGGGTTGAGTCTACTATGCACTGAAAACTCAGATGGGTGAATTTTGAACTTGGTACCAGGTGTAAAACTGGTGATATGGATTTGCAGATAAAAGTTAGTGTGGTGCTGGAAAAGCACAGCAGGTCTGGCAGCATGTGAGGAGCAGGAAAGTCGGACATTTCAGGCAAAAACCCTTCATCAGGAATGCCCAGCTTTTGCCTGAAACATCGATTTTTCTCTTCCTCGGATGCTGCCTGACCTGCTGTGCTTTTCCAGCACCACTCTAATCTTGACTCTAATCCCCAGCATCTGCAGTACTTACCTCAGCCTAGATAAAAGTTAGTGATTTCTATGTTAAAAATCACACAACACCAGGTTATAGTCCAACAGGTTTAATTGAAAGCACACTCGCTTTCGGGGCACCGCTCCTTCATCAGGTGTTTGTGGACAATCACCTGATGAAGGAGCAGCGCTCCAAAAGTTAGTGTGCTTCCAATTAAACCTGTTGGACTATAACCTGGTGTTGTGTGATTTTTAACTTTGTCACCCCAGTCCAACACCAACATCTCCAAATTGTGATTTCTATGATAATCGACCATCTTCTGGTCGTCTTACACCAGCCATCAACTTGCACATCTAGAATTCCGTACACATTCCTGTATTTCTGTTACTCAGTATTAATATAAAACAGCTTTCTCTGTAGTGATAACAATGTTTTCTTTGGGTAGCTTATACTATCAAATTGAGAGTGAGGACAGATAACACTGAGGAATTCAATATTTGTAGTCTACCTTGTACAGTAAACTTTGAAAGCAGCTGTTTTAAATGACAGTAATTATTCTGGTGAATGAGCGTCTACCCTGGATCGAGTAATAAACTAATATTTTATGGAATTGATTGGCTCATTTAAAGTATAAGGCTAGTTTGATGCCGCAATCCCAGTTCTTTAAGCTTTCAAAGGGTCTGTTCCAGGTATTTGCTGATCCTCAATGCCACATGGCTACTTAACTGAAAAGACTGTCCATTTGAATTAATGATTTGAGTTTACAAAAATATGTTGCTCATAATTTTATAACAATCATTTTTCCATCACATGAGAAAGTATTTTCTTAAGAGACTCTGCTTTTATATTTAAGCAGAATGAATTGGCAACATGTGGAGCCTAATAATAATTTTTAATATTTGAGGCTGGAATAGAAAAAAACATGAGAAATTGAGGGATAAGGAGAGTTGGCAGTGGAGTGGAGTTGAAAACCAAGGTCATCCGTAGTTATATTGAAGTAGCATGGCCTCAACAGCATCTATGGTCTAATCCTGCTCCTGTCCTTTATGTTATGAAGCAAATTACAAGTTTTGGCCATGCGACTAAGCAAGGCTGTAAAAGAAGGAAAATAATTTTCCCCCCACCTCTCTACAGAAAGGCGTTTATTGCCCACTCAGTACTCCTTTCTGACTGTACACCTACTTCAGGCATTTACTATGTATCAAATGTCCATTCTGTTTCCAAACCACATCAGCATGCGGCACCATTGTCAAAGCTTTTGTCTATCTCTGTTTCTGTCAGTTTTTCATTACTTCTTAAAATTCATTCACAGGATGAGATCATCGCTGGCCAGGCCAGTGTTTAGTACCCATCACTAATTGCCCAAAGGGCCATTAAGAGTCATCCACATTGCTGTGGGTCTGGAGTCACATGAAGACCAGACCACTGTAAGGATGGCAGGTTTCTTTCCTAACGGGCATTTGAATTGGTTTTCAACTCCACTCCACTGCCAACTCATAATCATCATTAGACTCTTAATTACAATTTTTTTTATTGAATTCCGATTCCATCATTTGCATCTCCTTGGTCTGTGTACATTGCTGTAAATGTTTTAAAAGAAAGAACTTGGATTTATGTAGCATCTTACACAACCTTGGGCTGTCCTAACCTTTTTTTATTCATTCATGGGATGAGGGCATTGTTAGCTAGGCCAGTATTTATTGCCCCATCCCTAATTGTCCATTGCTGTGGGTCTGGAGTCACATGTAGGCTAGATGAATTAAGGATGGTAGTTTTCTTCTCTAAAGGACATTAGTGAACCAGATGGTTCCGATTTTTCTGACAACTGGCAATGGATTCATGGTCATCACTCGACTCTTAATTTCAGATTCGCTCCGAACTCCAATTCCACCATCTGTCCCCAGAACATTATGTGGGTCTTTGGATTAACAGTGCTAATATCATTAAGCCATCAAGTCCCTTCTGCTAAACATTTCTGAAGTTATTGTAATAGCCCATGTTACTCACAGCAGTCAAATTGGCAGTGGCATTGTGCTGTTCCTGAAATTTGTTCTTTACTCTTGACATTGTTAGAAATGATCATAACTGTACCAAAAATTGAAAAGAGCATTATTCAGCCATTGATCCAGTTTTTAAATTAATTCCAAGTTATTTGAGGTTTATTAAATGTAACAAATTTTTTAAAAGGGAACTAATTAATGCTTTAAAAAATATCTTCCATAGATTGCAAAACTTGTTTTCTAACCAAGTGATGCACATCCAGCATTTTCTTTTTGCACATTTTCAGCTTTTGCAGCTTTGCTTTTAATTTCTGAAGAAAAGTTATATAAACATAGTGAGTATTAGTGACGTGATGTAGCCCGGTGGCACTCTATCTGCTAAGAAGAAAACCAGCAATCTGATGAGTATTTCGAATAAAACCAATTTTCCTCCGTTCCGAATCCTGTTACTTTAAATTAGTCATGCAAGAAAGGTTTTGTCCTACATTGTCTTCCTTGAGTAAAAGTGCAGAGATCTCACTATAAAAATATCCATTTCAGGTGAAAGCTTAGACTTATGATTTTTTTAAAGCCTTGACATGGTATACAGGATCTTTAACATCTGTTTTAAAATTTTAAGTGACCACAATTCTTACGCCTAATCCCATAATCTTACCTATGTAAATCTTGATATACTAGTGAAGTCAATAGAATAGTGATTGTATTACTTCTACCTCCTGATTACATGATAACTGATACTCCAAGGAAAAAAAGGTTTACATTTTCTTTAAAGGGCTTTAAGAAATTTGAGACAGAGTTTTGCAGTACTGAAAATCAGTACACATCATAATGACTTCAAACTATCAAAAGACTGATTTGTTCTTTAGCTGCTTGTAAGAGATGATCACTTTTATCCAGGTTTCAGTGATGGCACATTGCCTGATTCCTTCTATGAGTCCTTGGATAGACTATCATATCCTAACCCTGTTTGATCACTCCTTTGTTTCGAAGGCTAGACCTCACTCTCTATCTCGCCAGGGAGAATTCCATTGCATGATGGTCAAGGTGCTGCTAGTTTATACCAGATACAATTCTCAGTCCATCCTCAATCACTTTCAGCAGTAATTTCTGCTCCTGATTGATGACCAGCGGTGCTGTCATGAGAAATTACATATATGAGAACATCAGCAGATGACTGGCCTAGGGACAATTTCATCAATATATCTGGACTAAAAAGCTAGTTTCAGTCGTGATGATCGTGAAACTACCAGACTGTTGCAAATAAAAACCATAGATTCCCTTCAAGAAAGGGGAAGAGAAATTTGCCATCCTGACCTTGTGCCTCCAGACCCACAGTTAAGTAGTTCACTTGTAACCGCTCTCTGAAATGGCCAAGTAATTGCTCAAATATATCAGTCTGCTAAAGAAAAGTTGTGATTTAAGGAGATGGCTCACCACTACCTTCTCAAGGACATTACGTCCTGTGAATGAATTTAGAAAAATATATCCACAGTAAGTATATGGGAAGGCTATGTCTGGTTTCATATCAGAAGCATTTATTTTTGGGAGTAATGCAGAAATTTCCATCAGATTTATTTAATTTGAAACCTTTTAAAAAAAGATTGCATTTCTGTGTTTTCATGACATTGTCAAGTAATTTGCAGCCAGTAGTGTACTTTTGAAATGTAGCTGTTGTAACAGGAAATGCAGCAACCAAATTTTGGAAAGTTCCCATTAGCAACATTGAGAAAGTAATCAGAATAGTTGTTCCTGTGATGTCAATTGACTGCAGCAGTTGACTTGGACATTGGGAATAACTCCCCAGTTCTTTGACATAAAACCATGGGATTATTTTGCATCCACCTGAAAGCATCTCATTTAAAAGACAGCATCTCTGACATTGCAGAATTATTGCATTGCATTGACAGCCAAGATTTTTGTTTTCAAGGTCTTGAATGGGACTTGAATCCACAACCTCCTGACTTGGAGAGTGAGCGTGCTGACAGCTGAGCTCCTGCTGACATTAAGCTAACAACATTGTAGAGAAAGAAATCCTGGAAGGGATAAGCCCACAATCTACAAGTCTAAACATTGGCTGATGTGGTATACAAACATTAGCTGAAAGCCACTATATTATTTTGATGATTACTGCTGCTGAAACTGAAGCTAGAGTGACAATATGGAATGGGTTCACCTAAGTGTTGGGAAATTGCAGGCAACAGAAACCTTCCATAGAACTCTTGTTTTAAAAACTATGATCAATCCTTTTGGGCCTTAACTTAGAAGCAGTAACGGTGTTGATCCATTCCTTTCAGCAAACATTATAATGTTTACAAATACAAGATAGACAAGAGCTATTTTATTTCTTAACCTGTTATTACAGTTTCTGCATTTTAAAGTAACCGCATTAATGTTATCTGACAGGAAGGTGAATAAATGTGTCTGAATATTGACACAACACATGGCTCAAATCTTCAGGACTCCCATACAAGTTTATAGGTGAATGACTTAGTCTCCACACTTTGATACAGCTCCATGTTTTTCATGTTTTGAATCTTTTTTGCCACACTACCATTATCTAGATAAGCATCTTAGCATCTATACTGTCAATATTTTGAAAATATTTTTAAAATTCTGGAAAACTAGGCAATCGTGGATAGCACTGTATAAGGAGTATTGAGTTCAGTTGAAGAATGGGCTAGATAATGGGGATGGGAATAATTAGACAAAAAACAGATTTAATTTCGTCTTTATTAATCCTTATTGTGATAACTTGCCATCTTATTTGTAAAGAAACATGCATTCATATACTTGATATTCTGTATTTTCTGCTGAATCATCTTCAGTGCCTGAAAGGTGCAATAATATTATGAAATGTTTATATAGGCAATTTCATTTCAAAATGCAAACTTTGGAATTTATAAAACAAAAGTTGCCAGGAGGTGGGTGCGGAAGGAAGATTTTTAATATATACAAAATACTGTAATGCAAATAGGAAAAGTCTAATGTAAACAATCTGTACAAAAGTTACAGATTCTTAAGGGTTAGAATAACACTTCCTTAATCCTTAACAAATGCTGTGAAGACAGGGATGTATTTTCAAGCTTCTGTCAATGTTCATGGCCCAGTGTAATGGAGGCTATATCGCCTATATAGATTTTTATTCTTTATATCTCAAATAACCTCATAACCGCTGCCTTATGTATCTCATGAAGCTGTATAATTGACCACCCAATTTTACATGGCTTCTCAAACATTTAAAAAGGAACCAGAGTTTTGGTTGGCAATAGCTTCACGATGAAAGCTTTGCCTTTGTCTGGAGCTCAGCACGTAAGTAATTTTCAGTTTGAATGCACACCTTTTCATGGTGCAGCTTGTTGAAGCACCAAATTTGCCTTTGTGCTCCCCACTTGCTGTTTAATTTTTAACCATACAATTGTCACATATGAACTTTGTATAAAGTTTTATGTTATATGACCTTCTAATATAAAACATAACAAATTTGTGTGGTGACTAAAAACTGAACGAACTGCGGATGCTATAAATCAGAAACAAAAACAGAAATTACTGGAAATTTCTGGAAGCATCTGTGAAGAGAGATTCGGGTTAACGTTTCAGGCTAAGTGGCACTTCCTCAGACCCATCCTGTTTGCTGACTCTTCTTTTTACAAAACCAGTTATTACATTTTTAGTTTTGCGCTACAAAGACTAGATAATCAATCTGTTTAATGAAAAAAACATCTGGAATGCTGTAGTCAGAATTTTATAAAATGTCATTTTAAATTAAGCTCAGTTAAACTAGCTCTCAAGTTTTATATTTTATCTCATGTTATAGAATTACATTTCTGTACAATGCTGGGCTCCTGGCTCAGTGGAAATCCTCAGTCAGTTTTGTGGATTCAACTTACAATCCAGAGGCTTGAATACATAATTTAAGATGGAATCCCAGTTCATTGTGGAATGAATACAAGCGGATGAAGGTGCCTTATTTCATATACGACGTTAAACCAAGATTCCATTTACCCTTGGGAGGCAAAGATGTGGGTACTTCTCCTTTACCTTAACTAATATATATCCCTAGTCTATATCACTAAAATTGATTATCAGATCATTCTTTCATCATTGTCCTGTCAGGCTTTGCTGTGCATGAATTGGGTGCCATGTTTCCTACATTAAAAGAGTCTTGCATTTCAAAAATGCTCGTGAGCTGGTAAGAACCTTAAGACATCCTGAGGTTGTGTGAAAGGCTTAAATACAAATTCTTTCTATCTTAGAGTAACAATTGCTTCTTTCAGTCACTTCCCAGGAGTGAAAACTGCACAGAGGCAAATTGGCCCTTAAGTATTATAAGCTGAAATCTGGGTCTGACAAGTACTACAAAAAGAGAGGTAAAAGTTATAAAAGAGACTTTTTTTAAGAGAAGTAACTACCAATGTTTTGTTTTTCATTATTGACCTCTTCACCTAAGCAGTTTATCTGATACTGTTATGCTGTAGACAGCCTTTTGCAATGAAAGCAGTTATGTTGTAATGTCTGTCTATGAACAAGTTCCTGCCACCATTGTTTTAATTTGACATCATCGTTTTGTTCTGCTCCACCTTCTGTAACTATCCTTCCACGAGGGAAGAATCCCAAACTCTCAGATTTCGCTAGAGTTACAAGAGTTTTTATTTTGTGGATGCATGGTGTGCATCTGCGGGTTTCGGCTAGCCCTGTTGGATTCACTTCACCCCTGAGGTGACATGCTGAGCTTAACATCGATTGCTTTATCAGTCAGCCTTGGCACGGGCTGTCAAACATCACCTAATGAGCTTGAATGTCAGTTAAACTAAGAGTTAGACTTGCACATTTCTAGGGCAAGCATCCAAATGCTATACAGTTTTTACATTGTTAAAACTACCATCATTAGCAAAACAGTGGTAGACCAAGCCAGGAGTAAACTGACTAATAATTTCATAAAACTCACTCAACCTAAATTTTAATTTTAGACAACAATTATTTGCATTTTATAATGATTTACTATATTACAATGTCTCAAGGTCTCCTGGTATCTATTAAACAAAATTAGATGTCCCTCATACGTTAGAAAAGAAGTCTTATTAAATTGGCAGTTCAACTGTCAGGCCAAAATAGTTTATCCTCTCTCTGTTAAGCACCAATATCTTGAACTTACCACTCATTTAAGCCAGTAATTTTGATGACCTCTATTCATTTTTAACAATAATGATTGAAGGGCAGATTAAGTACAAATTTTTTTTAACCAGTTTTTAAAAACATTATTTACCGATGAATTTATCATGAAGCAGAAAAGCTTAAAGCATTTCTGTCTCCCAGGTACATAATTGCTGTTTAGAGTGCACTAATGTTGTATGTGTGAGGTGCTGCCTTGACTAAAGAGGCACGTCTGTTTCATTTCTATTGTTTTTAAGCAAAATGCAGATTCAGGCATGTGTTAACTTGAAAATAGAGATAGGTATACAAGGCAAGACACAGTACCTGTGCAGACCACCACTACGCAGTAATGAAAAATGATTTTGAACGTATAAGTCTAAGTGAAACAGGAATTTCTTTCTGTCTGTGTAATCCATCCCGGTTCCACCAAAGACATTGGATTTGGAGCCTGTTAATATTGCTTTGAGTCTTACCAGGAATGTTAGCTTATTCATGGTATGTTCTGATTGATAAAATAAAATAATATATAATAAAATAAAGCGAGCTTGAAGGTTTAAGTATTTCTGCACAAATAAAATCTTCTTTGTATCTTCTTTGTATCCTAGCCTGTGTTTATTTGATATTGGTCAACTAGAGCAAGTTCCATTTCTTCCTCCCTCAAGACTGAGGATGACTTTCTTTCACTCCGGTGTTGAGTCCTGGGGTTGCTAAACAGTCCAATGCTGGATTCACATGTCCTGCCACACAAGGGGCAGATAATACCGAAGAAGACGGGATGCTTGAGTTTTCGTACAAGACTTTCACTGTTTGCACTTGACTTTCATCTGTGCCTCTCAAAGATGTTTGAGATGATTGGCACCTTTGTAGATGCTTCTTCTCCAGTTTGAGTGGTACAGGGCAAGATATTGCTGTGAATCAGTGGGTATGTTGCATTTTTTCAGAGAGGTTTTGAGGATATTTTTCTCTGCCCACGTGGTAGCAGCTTGCTGTAATAAACCTCAAAATAGAAAATTTGTATTTGAATTCCTGTGTTAGGCATATGAACAATGAGGTGTGTGCAACAAAATTGTTTAACCGTAACCAGTGCTATGATGTTGGCTTGAGAGGTGATGCTGGTATTGGAATGTCCATCTTGTCAATAGATTTACAGGATTTTTCAGATGCATTGTCGGTGATATTTCTCAAGGTATTTGAAATGTCTGCTGTACCTTATCTATGTCTCTGATTCATACTGAAGATTATGCCCTGTAGTCCACGAGCTTGGTGCCAGGTTTGAAGTCTTTATCATCAAACAGTGTGTTCCTCAGATGGCCAGAGGCTGCGCTGGCTCAATGGAGGGGATGTTGAATTTCATTGTTAGACCATAAGACATTGGGGCAGAAATTAGGCCATTCAGCCCATCAAGTCTGCTCCGCCATTCAATCATGGCTGGTAAGTTTCTCAGCCCATTCTCCCAATAACCCTTGATCCCCTGGAACTAGACTGAGATTGCAAAAACAAATTTGTTTGTAGCTTTTAAGAACAGAAAAATTCCTTCCCATGAGAGAATAAAGCAGATATGCCTGTAATCCTAATAAACAATCATTCTCCAAACAACCCATCTCCTTTCTTGTTTTGCCCTTCTTCTATCAGACTGGGCTGCATTTAAATCAGATCCTGGAGATGGTAGGGTGTTGTGAAAATCCACCGTTGACAATAAAAGCTTTTCATTGCTGTCAGACATCGAGATATTTGGCTCTGGAATTTCCTGCCTAAATCTTTACACTGTTCTACCTCTCCTTCTTGAAGATACTCCTTAAAATATATTTCACTGAGCAAGACGTAGATCATCTGTCCAATTGATTGGTACCTTTACAAAGTATAAAACTGCAGAAATGGGGAAATTGCTTGTTTTCTTAATAATGTCTTCTGCTATGAACAGGATATAATTATCTAATTGTGAAAAGGAATTCCACTTGAAAATGTTAAAAGCCAGTTTAGCCATTACTTACATGTCTTCATTGTGCGTTAATCTGTTATGAAACAATACAGTTACCATCAATGAGAATTTTTGTTGCTCTCATGCTCCACGATTGTCAGTGACTTAAGATGCAGTACATCAAAAGGCCTTCTAACTGTCAGAACTTACACAGATTTTTGTTTTTCTCAATCTTCAGTGACAGAAGGAGGATCAAAGGCAGCATTTTGGTCCCTAAAACTATCCCCAGTGCTATTCTTGCCCTGTTATTAGCGTATTGCATACCAAAGAAAATGCAAGCATGGTTTCATAAGAGACAGAACATACTGCCAAAACCAGACCACAGTGTCACCCAAAATAAACCAGAAGCACATAACAGCACTTGGAAATGTGTTTCTTTCCTGTTTGTTTTGGACCTGTTTACATAGAAGGAACAGCATAAGTACAGCTCCACCCTTTCAAAATAATATTCATGATCTTTTTTTCCCTGTAACAATTACTTGAGGTCAATTGAATTGTGTTGAACACTACTACGATGAACAAATTAAAGACGTCATTTTTCTTTAGTGGTTCCTGTAGTGCTGGCAACTTTGTTCTTACTGCCAGACTAAGGGCTCATTTCAACCACTGGGTACTTTCAAAGATGACTCCTCGAATATCATTATAGTCTTGTGCATATTTGTAAGTTCTTTCTTTGGTCTAAGAAGTTGATGTCAAGCAACAAAACTACACCCCTAGGAACTAAGTAGAGACTTCCTGTGCTTGATTCAACTGCCAAATGTTGAATAGTGCTTACCAGTTCAAAAGGATGTTTGCTTCTCTCAGTCACCTTGTGTGGTTTGTGTAATTGCAAAGCACTTCTTCACCATTTTGTTGGCTGGCCCAAACACTTACTAGCAAGCTCCAAGAATGCTTCTTGAGATCTCTTTGTCTAATATTCATTTCAACTACTGCTTATAATTCCTGAAAGGATGTTATTTTCTAATAGGCGACTCAGTGCTTTAAACACCCTGCAATGAAAACACAATTACCATTTACTCCCTCAATCCTGTGAACAAGTTCATTTTTAAAATTTTCATAATTGGATATTGGTATTGCAGGCAATGGCAGTGTTTGTTGCTCAAAACAGATGCTCTTGAGAATGTGGTGGTGAACTGTCCCGTCAACCACCCCAACTTATGCAGTTTTGATGTGGCCACAGTACTTTTCGAAAGGGAGTTTCAGGTTTTTGCACTGTTTTGCATTGAAGGATCAGAATTATAATTCTAAATCAGGATGGTTTGGGACTTAGAGGGAAACTTGCAGGTGATGGTGTTCCCATCTATCTGCTGTTCTTGACCTTCTGTGTGGTAGGGTCTCGGATTTGGAAGGTGCTATTCAGGTAGGTTTGGTGTTTTGCCCAGGCTATTTCTAAAATAAAAAACTTAATTAAAAAAAAACTAACTCAGAACACAATAACAAGTTTCTCTGTTTATAAACTTGTTTAAAAATATCCATCAGGCTTTTGTCAGTTCAAACCCCACTCTATTACTTGAGATCAAAAGTCAAGGTTAACACTCCAGTGCAATACTGAGTGAGTGCTAAACTTTTGAGGGGATCGTTTGGATGAGATGTTAGAGTTAAGGCCTTGTCTGTCCCCTCAAGTGGATGCAAAAGGTTGCATGGGATGATTTTGAAGAAGAACAGACATTATATTTGGTGTTGTGACCAGTATTGATCTCCCCAAACAATAGCACAAAAGCAGATAACCTGGTTACTTTTATATTTCTGTTTGTGGGTGCTTGTTGTGCTCCAGTTGGCTGCTGTTTCCTACAACAGAAATACAGCATTGAAAGTCAAGCACTTTGGCATGCCCGGAGATAATGAAAGGTGCCCTGTAATGCAAGTCTTTTGTTCCTTTTCAATGGATTTTAAGTTGTCAAACAATTTATGGTTTTCACTGTTACTGGAAACATCTCACGTTGTTTTATTGTTGTGGAAGACTTCTGACCTTTCCTGACAATGAACAATGAAGGAATAAAATATGTATTGGACACACAAAGGTCTACCTAACTTCTGCAAACAGAAACTGAAGCTAAGGCTGAAATATATCAGAGAGGCAGGTTTTAAAAATCAGTTAGTTAATTCAAAAAAGGTGATCCAATGAAATTTGTTAGGTTGCACATATGCTACTTTTATATAATTTTAGCAAGAAAGGTTGATCTAAGTGAATCCATTCTTAGCTGTATGTTTATTTGGCAGCAACGTAATGCAACTGAATGCTTCACAGTAAGCCTCATTTTTATGATGCTGAAAGATACTTCAAAAGACATGAATGAAACAAAGTGCTTTTATTGTTTTAAACATGAATACCAACAAAGAATTAATGATTTGGAGATGCCGGTGTTGGACTGGGGTGTACAAACTAGCTTTCGGAGCGACGCTCCCTCATCCGGTGTTTGTCCTGATGAAGGAGCGTTGCTCCGAAAGCTAGTGTGCTTCCAATTAAACCTGTTGGACTATAACCTGGTGTTGTGTGATTTTTAACAAAGAATTAATTATATTTGCAAGGAATTTAAGCCAGACCAGTTCATTGATCATTGTTAACTTTAATATCATTGTGCAGTTTAGGTGCCTCATAAATGTGCCTTCACTTACGTTCAGTTCATTAAGCCAACCATATTTGTAGTGGTTATTCTGCTGTATTTTCAGAGAAAATAGTTGATCGCATCATTTCCTTGCCTCAGGTATAGTGCTGTTCAAATAGCTGTGTAATTATTCTTGTATATCGGCCAGTATGTTATATTATTACTTATTTGCTTTGTTCTGTTAGTGCTAGCCTGTCATGAAGTAAGCAGCGCATTCGTTGTACGAAGAAATTTACAAGAATGACCTCAGTGAACTTCACTGGGAGTTAGATATTTAAAAGGAACTGCAGCATCTTGCTGTTTTTTAAATCTCAAATGATAGGAACCAGCTAATCCCCATCAACACTTCGAACCTCTCTTTTCCAAAGGTCAATTCAAGTGCCTAGCATAATCATTGCTGAATGACATCGCAGCTCAGGGAAATATTCCTTTTGTTGTATATTTGATGCAACAAAATAGAGACAAAAGAATTAAATACCTAGAAATGAAGCCAATATATACTCATAGGTGTATGACTAATAGTTATATAGAACAGAACCCTGGAGCCATTGGAATTTGGACACTGTGATGGAAAGTTCTGTCAGAACCTTTGATTGTCTGAGTTCATGTTTATGCTGGTGTTTTGACAAGATTAGTTAAGTCAAAAAGATGAACTTCCACAATGAATGGTGTATCTTAGAACTGTTACCAAGGAGCAACAATGATTCATCCTACATTCTAAGGGGCCTCCATAGCTATTAGTATCAGGTATACTGTATATTTTCTGGAAAAACTCCTCAACTTTGTATGTAGAGCATTTCGCACTGATTAATGTCAAAACCAAATTCCTGTGTGAAGTAATGTGAGGGTACTAAAAGCTTGATGTTTACACTGATTAAACCTTGCAGCAAGACTCGATGACAGAGTAATGAATGGGTGTAATTTACTGGTCTTACCCTGGATAAGGCTGTAGAGCTCTTTAACAGACAAATAGTACAACTCACGAGGTCTGCGTAGAAGAATCAGTTTAATCAGGTGATCTTCTACATTTTAAAATGTCACAGTTATGACATACTCCCTCTGAGCAACCTGAGGCTTTGGATTATGATGAGCTTTGAACTGAGCTATAAGTTATTAAATTAAATTTTTTTGATACTTTTGTGAGCCAAAGGCTCCTATACATCGATCTGAGTCATAGAAACAAGATTTGACCTCGAGTTTGTCGTTATACACTGCAGCAACAGTATGGAACTGCAGTTAATGTCAGCACCTCTGAGCAAGGGGAAAATGATTTTAATGAAAAATCAGCTAACTGCATACTCCTGACTGGCATTCAAAGTGCATTGCTAGAAAGGGCACATGTCTACATCTTGGATGAGGCCAGGTTCAGGCTTGGCTGTGAAGCCTATTACTTTGTAGGGTTTCATCAGCATGCAGATACAGCAGATGGTGAAGAAAACATTGGCCTTTGTTGTGAGAGGATTTGAGTACAGGAGGGATGTTTGGTTGTAATTGTAGTGCCTTGGTGAGACCACACCTGGAATATTGTGTGCAGTTCTGATCACCTAGCTGAGAAAGGATGTTTTGGCTATGGAGAGAGTGCAATAAAGATTTACCAGAATAATTCCTGGAATGGCAGGACTTAACTACGCAGAAAAACTGGATTGGTTAGGACTATATTCACTGGAGTTTTGAAGAATAAGGGAGATTAGCTAACTTACATACTTATCATCAACCTGAGCTCCAAATCTCCTCAAAAATCGCTAACAAGAGAGATTCTCATGGAAACAGATAAAATTCTAATTCTGAATAAGGGTCACCGGATTTGAAATCTTAATTGTTTTCTCTTCACAGATGCGTCAGAGCTGTGGAGCTTCTCCTTCATGTATACTTCATCCTACATTTGGTTACTTTTTGGGGCCTGTGAACCATTTCCACTAGTGACTTCTTTCCCCAACCATTCCCCATTTCCACCCAAACTGATTCCACAACCCGGCCTCCTAAACTGAGGCCATAACTAATCATTGCTTCAGAGCCATTCTTGATAAAGTGTTATACTTCCACCTTTACTTAACTTTGTGTTCTTCTTGAACATCCCTTACCCTTCAATATCCAGGACCCAGTTCTTGTGATGCCTGTAGTTCCAGCTCTATAATAGGTATCAGATCATATTGACTTACTTCAGTGTGCGTTATCAATTTGTTTACTCTGTTATGAATGCTGCATTTATTCACATATGGACCGTTTAGTTTTTTATGTTTTGATTTCTTCAGAGCATCTAGTTGGCATATCCTAAGGTTGTTTTTTTTTCTGTGTCCCTTCCTACTGTTCTCTGAAGTTAATTTCCTATATTGCTGCTTTGTTATCATGCCTCAAGTCTAACCTCGATTTAGTGCATCTACAGTTTAATCCCTTCAATTCCATTGTTTAGATTAAAGGTGTTTCTACTTCCTTGATTATGTAGTTTGCAGAAGCATCAATCCCAGCATAATTCTGGTGCAGACTGTCCCAACAGCACAGTCCTAAATTTTCACAGTACTGGAGCCATTACACTGGAACCCACCTCTCCCACACTAGTTTTTGAGCCTTAAATTCAGCTGCCATGGTGGGATCATCTCCAGAATGTTAGCCTGAACATTCAGATTACTAGTCATTACTATCCAGTGATATGTGCACTACGCCAATGTCTTCCCCCGTGTTGTTGGGTCACTCAGCTCATCTGGATTGGACTGATGGATGAGCTAACCACAGAGGCCACCATGGCCTCAAATTAGAAGCTCTTTGCCACTGAAACATCCCAACAAAGGGACTACTAATAAATCATTAGTATTCCTCCCATTGTAGACTTTTGTCCATGTCCAGCTATCAATTAGAATCATGACTGTGAGTGTCAAAGTCCTAAAATGTGAATTGATGGGATGTTTTAATTCATTTGTCAGAAACCATAAATTACTTGCAAAATCAGTCCCTACTCACTTGTAGCATGAATAAAATCAATTAACTACTTGAGTCTATGAAGCTTTGTCTTGCCCTGAACATTGGTTTTGAATATAAATCTTCCCTAGATTAGGAGAAATTCTCCTTGCAATATGATTCTGTGTGAATTTTGGCCTGCCAAAAGATTCTGATTAAGAACAAAAACACAAATGCTTCATCCTGCCATGGCACCCTTCATGGTTGAATAACATGCCAACACTCATTGTACATAAACGGGTCATTTGGAGAGTTGTTCTGATGGGCTGCTGCCTCACTAGAAATGTACCCAGAATGAATTAGTTCCTGCAGGAGAAGGAGAGTGAAAATTGTAGAGGAAATTGATATAAGCTTTAATATGATAAGTTCACTCCAGTCTGATGTAGTTGGTTATGAAACAAATCCTGTAAATACTAATTTAAAAACATATCGTATGAATTGATTGGTGATAATATGTTTGTAATATTTAGTTATAATTGTGAAGCTAAATTTTATTTACTTGAGATCCTGGAATGGAATTCTGGCATTACTGTTGGAACTACTCATTGATTTTATCACTCAAAATCTGCCAATTGCAATTATAATTGAGATTAAAAAGAAGAGATAATTGGGTTTAGCTTCCAGAAGAGTAGAACTTCGTAGTTTTCAATATAGATCGACAAAACGTGCTCCTGTTCATCTTCAATCTGTCCAGGTATATTATTGCTCAAAATAAGGTTAACCTTTCAAAGTAGATGTGGAGCCACATGTAAGCCAAAATAGGTTTGGCATTTGGGTTTCACAAAAATCTAATTGCTTTAAAGGACATCACATGGTACTTGCACTCAAATTTGGATTTGAACTCATTGCTGCATTACCCAGGGCCTTTAATGATTAATTAACCATTCTCAATATGATAAGGAACCATTACACTATATATCAATCTTGCCAGAACTACTTAAGCAGAGTCGTAGAGTCATAGAGATGTACAGCACGGAAACAGATTCTTTGGTCCAACCCGTCCATGCTGACCAGGTATCCCAATCTGGCCCATATGCCTCCAAACCCTTCCTATTCATATACCCATCCAGATGCCTTTTAAATGTTGCAATTGTACTAGTCTCCACCACTGCCTCTGGCAGCTCATTCCATACATGTACCACCCTCTGCGTGGAAAAGTTGCCCCTTAGGTCTCTTTTATATCTTTCCTCTCTCACCCTAAACCTATGTCCTCTAGTTCTGGACTCCCCCACCCCAGGGAAAAGACTTTGTCTATTTATCCTATCCATGCCCCTCACGATTTTATAAATCTCTATAAGGTCACCCCTCGGCCTCCGACACTTCAAGGAAAACAGCCCCAGCCTGTTCAGCCTCTCCCTGTAGCTCAAATCCTCCAACCCTGGCAACACCCTTGTAAATCTTTTAATCGGAGATTAAAGTTTATTGAGTTAACTTGTAATAATGTTCTGCATCTGCCTGTTTAGTTTTTTTGATGTGCAGATTAATGAAAAATTCAGCAAGTTTAACATTTACCATTTCTTTTTCAGCTTTTTGTAGCTCTATTCACATATTATCCTCAGGTAGCTCTAACAGACAACATTATATTAATGGTTGTGGGGCAATTCAGTGGAATGTATTTTCTCCTCAAACCTCAGAAGAATGCTCTCTATACCACTAGTGTCACATTATCACTTCCCACACACTTCATCCTTGCTGTTGATTCACAGTTTTGCAGTTCTTAGCACTTGTGGTCAGTGTTTTGGTGTCATACCAACAAGGAACTACTTTGAAAGTAGCACTTATTATACACGCGATCATAAAAACTAGCAGAAGAGACTAACTCAGCAGTCTGTGCAGGATTTGAAAGTGTTCCCCGAAATGACAGGGAGCATTATTCTTTTTGATTTTAATTCAATACTACACTGCTTGTAATCAACCATCTTTAAATGTACTCATAAACTTCATGTTTGCGAGATAGAATTCATAGAATTACGACTGATTACCTTCGTATCAAAAAGATCATTTCTAAAAGGCAACCATTGAGTGAAGGGCAGTAATAGGAGTTATAAAATATCTGCTGTCAGAGCATGTTTTCAGTGACACCTGATAAAGATACCAGGCAGTAGGTTTGGAGGAAGATGTACACAACAGATCCATGGCGTCCTCCACTTTCAGATTCCCTCAGTTGGTGGCATAAATAACCTCTTGAATCAGAAATTTGAATCTGGCTCAAGCTCCATTACAGACTTGGGTAGTTCAGTAATTTTAATTCACAAATTAGTCACTTGCAGTGATAACTTGGCTGCTGGCACTTATTTAAACAAAGGTCTACCAAAAGCCTAGTTAGAAGAGTAAATCGATCTGTGTTTTAAATTGTAGCATAAATCATGTTCACGTGTGTAGGCAATACTAATTCCTACCAAATCGAATGTACTTGGATTGCAGTACAAACTTGGTTCTGCAATAAAACCATTCATGGGACCTAAGAAATGTTGGGCTAGATTTTCAGAGGAGTGGCAAATCATGCGGATTGTTTTGAGGAAAGGAGAGAGATCTCCACTTCTGACCAGAGCTTGTGACCAAGGCTCCATTAGAAATGGAGAGCCATATTTCCATTCTGATGGTTCTTTTGTAGTGCAGAACTGTTTGTAGAAATCAAACCATGCCCCCCTTTCACAGCATCAGTTGCTATATTCTGCAATGTAAAGGTCCAGAATAGCAGAGAACTACTTTGACAACTGCTGTCAAATATTAATTACTTTAGATAAGTGTGAGGTTAGGGATGTGGGGAAAGTGGGGGGGGTGTAGTGTAGGGTGCAAGGTAAGTAGGGTGGCAGTTGGATGTGGTTTCAGATGATAGTGTTTGGTGTAGGTTGGGATGAGTGAGAGAATTTGGACCCAGCAGATCACTTGGAACAGAAGTAGGGTCGATTTGGAGGCTGGGTTAGATGTGGCAGCAGGGAAAGGAGGGGTCGAATTCAGTGGGTTGGGGGGAGTGGAGGCAAATCAAGTCGAGTGGGTTAAGTGGAGTGTGTGAAAGTGAATTTGGGTCCAGAGTGGAGGAATAGGGGTCCGATGCTGGAAAGTTGGAAGGGGAGAAGAGAGAGTTTGTATCCCGAGGAAGTGAAGGCAGTTCAGATCTGGAGCTGGCCAAGGGGGGACGTGTATTTGGTTGGGGCCAGGGAAGGCTGTTGGCATGTTTATCAAGTCAGTTGAATAGCTAATCTGGTGTTAGTATATTTATTTAATATAATTGTACCTTTGTAACTATTTTACATAATTTCATTGACATTGTTCAAATTTTCTGATATAAGTGGAGACTTTCAGAGGGTTCTAGGCGTAGAGGAATTGCTCAGCGGAATCTTCAATTTTCCAGCCAATTCCATCCACCCATTCCTGCTGGGCCCTCATACAGAACTCCCATCGATGCTGAAACAGCAACTGTCTGGCCTTTAGAAATTCTCAGCAATCGTCTTCAGCAAAGGTGTGTAATTTCTCACAGGGAGTTAAAATAAAAACATAAAGTGCTGGAAATTCAGCAGATCAGGCAGCAATGTTGAGTGAGAAACAGAGTTAATGTGTCAGATTGATGGTCTTTTGTAAGAACTGAGAATAACTTCTTTTAATATACTTGAATTGTTAACACTTCCTTTCTCCAACAATGTTGCCACGTTTGATGAATATGTCCAGCACTTTCTTTGTTTCAGATTTCCAGCATCTGCAATTGTTTAATTCAAGGGGCAAGAGGGTTTGGTAGAGCTTGCCTGAGGGAGATATCTGACAAACAGCATTTCATTGATTGAAAGGCGTTTGAATACATTCAGTATCTGTGTGAACATGCTGTTGCTTAATTCTGAATTTTAGAAACACCTTTAACTGTTGTCACTGCCACTAGGATGTGCTATGAAAGAGAGCTCTTTTCAGATGTTAATGATAATTTAGTGATGAGCCATGTATCTCATTTATATTGTCAGATGCACTTTGCTTTATTTGGTTTAATCCAAAATGCCTACAAATAATATATCGTCAGTGCAAGATGTGACTTAAACTAGAGGTTGCCTGGGAAGTGGGTAAAGCTCAGTATCTGACACTGAAAAGCCTCACCCCCTTGAATTAGTCATGTGAGCTTTTGTTTCTTTAAAATTCTACTTTTCACATCCATATTGAGGTGACTGACAGCGGCAGCAATTTTGTCTGTCAGAGGTTTTCACACATCAAGTACGCCCAAGGTGGACAGCTTGTTCCAACACCTCAGCTGAAGCCCTTCTAATCGAAACACATGCTTCATGTCAGGTTGCGACCTGCAGCTGGACATGCTCCTGGAGGTTTCATCATATGACCACTCTCCTTCCATCCTCAACTTCAATATTGCTAAAAGGTTTCAAAGAAAATGAATATTTTAAAAAAGCCTTGTTTTTAAACTCTGCTCCTTTGTTTCCCGCATTACTCATAAGCATTTCCCAGTGGTTTATACTTCATTTGCTGAAGACTCCAGACAATCAGGACTCATCAAAGACTTGTCAAAGACTTATCCTTCTTTGTCTGTCAACAGTTACCCAGGATTGTAAGGAATTGGCCCCTGTAGCCTAAGATTGATCCTATGCCGAAATATCCTGTGCTTCTTCTGCTTATGTCTACATTTTTAGAAACAACTTTTCTAGCTGCCATTGCTACTGGTCTGTGAACAACTGGTGCGTTGTTTCATCACAGATGCCATGGCAAACATGCCGCACTAGAATGATTCAAACTATTTGTAGATGGCCGGTTCATCAATGCTCTTCTGTTCTCTCCCATTTTCACACTTCTCAACAGAAGAGATGCATTGGATCAATGGGATTAACACTGTGGATTTGTTTTGAAGCCAGATTTACTTGTGTCTTCAAATGTCATACAAACATATTTTTTCAGTGACACAACTGGAATATAATTCAGACTTTGGCTGGAAAAATATTTTCAGCTGTGTATATAAATCCCTAGCTTATGGTGTGAATCTGCATCAGATCCAAAGTCTTTAAAAGCATGTTGTATCTGCTAGGTTTGGAGCTGCAAAAGGTACCAACAACCAAAGCTAAAATATTGATTTGTATTGCTATTTTAACTGTAAACCCATGTCAGTTCTATTTCTCTATGTGTTAGTGGGTATCTTGTGTTTGTGCCCAAAAATACAGGAAATTGGAGCAGGAGCATGCCATGTGTTAATATCACACTTCCATTGCTCTAACCCCATATCTCACGACTCTCTTAGCATTCAATGTATTGATCCTAATGACAAATAGGAGTCAAATGTTTCTCAATACGCTAACCATAGCGTTGAGTATTTTAGGAGCAAGCACACAGTTTTTGTAGGGAGCACATGAATTTCAATCCTCGATAAATTGAAGGAGACCCACATTTGGTTGTGGATGAAGTTGATCTAAATTAAATTTTATCTGTATGGAGCTAAGGCTATAAATAAAGCATTTAGTTACTTTGTATCCTCACAAGAAGGGATTACAAAAGATTTATTCTGTCCTGCTATGAAAACATCCAGGACTCTTGGTTTTCCTGTAGGCTTGTTGTGTGGCAAGTTCAATTTGTTAACAGGATAAGTGAATGGCAGGCTCTAGGGAAACAATCTTAATAACACTTAACTGACAATTTATTCCAGATAAGCCCAAATGAAAACATGGCAGCTCTGTCACTGATCAGCCAGGTGTGCAGTAATGTTTATAAAGTCCATAATGGCTTTGTTGAGCTAACCCTTGAATGGATCATTTTATCCCCTTGTTTAGAGTGAATCCATTTTCCACATTGTCCCTGTTGACATAGTGATTCACTTACATTTCAAATCTCGGCATTCTACATAATGTTCTATATTATTGTGTCAGCTCACAGTACTGATTCACCTTTGTTCAACTTTTCAATTAAATTCATTGGATATGCATTAGAATAAAACAATTCATTTGTAATGTTCAATTTAACTTGATCTTTTAATTCATGATGAAGGGCTCTTGCCCGAAACGTCGATTCTCCTGCTCCTCGGATGTTGCCTGACCTGCTATTACACGATTTTCCTATAACGTGGGATTGCACGAGAACAGAGATACTGCCTTATAGCAGAACTCACTGGAATGAGATTTATCTTCAGATCAGCAGGGTTCAGGCATGAGGTTCTTTTGCACAATTTACAATCAGTTGTTAATCTATTCACATTAAACTTTCTAATGTAGGAGTACGTCATGACACGAATGCCTGGTTTTAAAGAAACAAGAATTATAAACCCATCTCTGGTAAAGGGGTTGCACCTTTTCTCATTAAGTGCACAGTTTGTTGTCCTGAAAGGTTGCAACAAATGTCACTGTTGCAATGCAAGGGAATGCCATGTCCTTGTAGTATATTTAAGGATACTTGTTTGTTTTTATTGCCTCTTTATAGCCATGTCAATTTAAGACAGTAAAGCAGTACTTAAATCAAACTCTGTGAGTCAATGAAAATAATCTTTGTTTATCCTTAAGTGCTACATTAAATGTCTGCTGCTTTCGTGCAGGATTTTATCCTTTCCCCAGCCAGACAAAGAGACCATCAGACAAAGAGGATCCACTCTTCTAATGCCCTGGGCTACAAGCAGAAAAATTACATTTCCACACTCTCCATCTAAGTGTTTCGCCATTCCTCTGATTAATTTTTAAAAATTAGCCACTTGTCCTTTTCCCTTCTCGGAATTGCTTTTTCTTTTACAGTCACAAAGAAGTTACTTTGATTTGGCGACTTTCACACCCTGGAGATATCTTTAGGGATGGTGCAAACACCCTGCGCAGGAAGATATTGGATTCAAACTCACTTCAGCACAGACTTGATTAATGTCCTTCACAGTAGTGCTGAAGGACTCCCGTCTTGTCAGAAGTGTTCTTTTTTTGTGTAAGACATTAAATCGCGGCTCTGTATGCCTGTTGAAACGGACGTAAATATCATGTTTTACATCCAATGTCCTTTTACTTTGCAGCTAATTACATTAGCAAACAGTGACAAAATTGCTAAATGGGGAGGGAATGCAGAGCTGCTGATGGCCACATTGCGTGAAAAGCAGATTAAGCATTGAAGAGTTTGAGACAGATCAAAAATGAAAGAAATGTTACTTACAAAGTGGCTAGTTACTTAATATAGAAAATTTGTAGTTTGTAGATTTGGATTTATTCATTTTTCCAGTTACATAAGCAATGCACATCTTTCCCAGGCATCTCTGGCCATCCAGTGCCTCAGTCACTCTTAATTGACCTCCCAGAGGTGATTCTGGATTAGTGGTGCTGGAAGAGCACAGCAGTTCAGGCAGCATCCAAGGAGCTTCAAAATCGACGTTTCGGGCAAAAGCCCTTCATCAGGAATAAAGGCAGAGAGCCTGAAGT
>NC_057741.1:31301969-31334466 GCF_004010195.1 Chiloscyllium plagiosum | reverse complement strand
GAAGATGAGGCGTTCTTTCTCCAGGCGTCTGGTGGTGAGGGAGCGGCGGTGAAGGAGGCCCAGGACCTCCATGTCCTCGGCAGAGTGGGAGGGGGAGTTGAAATGTTGGGCCACGGGGCGGTTTGGTTGATTGGTGCGGGTGTCTCGGAGATGTTCCCTAAAGCGCTCTGCTAGGAGGCGCCCAGTCTCCCCAATGTAGAGGAGACTGCATCAGGAGCAACGGATACAATAAATTATATTAGTGGATGTGCAGGTAAAACTTTGATGGATGGTGATCTCTCGACTAGCAGCCTCCTGCAGAATTGCCCTTGTGGTCTTGCAGGCAACATTTTTGGGATTCTGACCTACATTCAAACCAATGATGAGCTTGAGACCTGAGAATAAAAATGCAGTACACACTGAGTTGGATTCCCCCGTCTGAGCTCTTCCAATTTTCTGTTGTTTTTGTTTGCTATTTGCAAGCCATGTTTCTCCATGGATCCTATGTTGTGGTGAGACACTGGCCCACAGACTGGAAGTGGCAGCTTAATATATTGGACTTTGGGCAGGAGCTTTGAAATGATTACTGATCCTAATCTCCTATATTTCCCAACAAAAAGAGTGAATAATTGAGACATTTTATTTTAACTCCTTAATAAGACATTATCAGGAGTTTTTAAAAAAGTGTTAGTGAATTTGTGGCTTGTTTTGACACAGCTGCATCATGCAAGCTCCTTCATCCAAGGCAGTCAGTTCAAACTTAAACATAAGCTTAATGACTGCATCTGTTTTCTGAGGAATGTCGCAAGTTATCTAGTTAATATATTAACATGAATGTTTAAATAACTTTTAAAAGATTAAATTGTCTAGTTTATGAAGATAGTAAACTTTTTATTCGTTTATGGGATGTGACTCTGTAATATCAACGTTTATTGCCCATTTCTTTTTGCCCTTGAGAAGTTGGTGGTGAGTCTCCTTCTTCAAGTATTGCAATCAATATCATTGAGGTAGGGAGTTTGAGAATATTTACTAATAGTGGTGGAAGAATGAGGATATATTTCCAAGTCTGGAAAGTGACTTGGAGGTGATGGCAGTTTCCCATGGACCTACTGCCCTTGTCTTTCTAGGTCTTTGAGGCCATGGATTCTGTTAAGTAAGTCACTGTGGATGTGATATTAGCTATTCTACAGCAATGTTTATTACTTTTGATCTCACAACCCAGTTGTCAAGTTAAAAGAGTACATGTTAATTGTTACACTGTTGAGTCTTCTGTTGTACTACGGATTATTTTTCATGAAGAGGTAGAAAATTGTAAGCTGAATATAACCAGTGTACGTTATGGTTTAGTTTATGGTTTTAGAATTAGCTGCATTTCTGCATTAGGTTACCAAATGAGCCAGCTCATAAAGAACAACAAGAAGGGGACATTAGGTTAAGCAGAAAGATTTTAGCCATATTAAAGTGAAGTGGAAGCAGCTGCTTGACAGATCTCACTGTACTTTAGCATGAAGACCAGTCTTAAAACCCATCAATAATTCATTGCAATCAAATGTGAAATTTAGTATAAGCTAAAAGAATGTGTAAAAATCTGTGAGAACGAACTGACCGCACTGATTGCAAATGCAACACATCCAGGATGAATAGAAGTAGCAGCAGAGTATTCTTTAGTTTGGTGAACTTGCAGAACTTCAAAAATATATGCAAATAAATAGGTAATGATTTCTAAATGTGTCCAAAAACATCACAAGTCCCTACCCTGTAACCCTGTCCTCTCCTCCGTTCCACATCAGCTCCTCTAGTGATGCACCCCTAACTCATCTGGGATCTCCAGACCCAACATGCCTCATGTCCTATGTTGGCTAGTGTTGTGCCCCCCTCCTCCAGGTAGAACTGAACATTGGCCACTGCTGCAGATAGCCCCAGTTTGCTAATTGGCTAACTCTGGGCCCGAAGACCTAGACTCAAATCCCACTTACTCCAGTTATGCATCATAACTTTTCTGAATGGTTTGATTTAAAAAATACAACAGGGATGGCAGAGCAGGCTCTTGTGGAACAGTAGTGGTGTCCCTACCTCTGAGCCAGGTGACTTGGGTTTGAGTCCTACTAGAGGTGTGTAATAGCATGTCTGAACAGTTTGATTAGATACTATTTACTTAACCAAATACAAAGTGGCAACAATCACTTGGCTAGCTATTTGGACACTTCTAGTTGATACAGTAGAAATTAAACTAGATTTGTTGTAAGAATTTTAATAGAACAGCAGAGAAGGTTCTTGCTGAACAGTGGTGGTATCCCTTCCTCTGAATCGAAAATCTTCCAAGTCCCACCTGAGCATCTCTGAGCAAGTTGATTAACAAATAAAATGGGGGAAACTAAGGGCTCTTGTGCAGTAAAAATGTCCCTACCTCTGAGTCACAAGGCCTTGGTTCAAGTCTCATTTGATCCAGAGGTGTGTAATAACATCTCTGAACAGGTTGATTTTTAAAATAAAGCAGGAACAGCCTTTAGGGAAATATGCATTGGTTTCCCCCTCCAACTTCATTTTAATTAAACCCTTTCCATCGCTTCTCATCTTCCCCTGTTTTGGTATTGATGCACAGCACTTGATGAGCAGTGCTTGTATTTCATTAATTGTTTGATTTGTCAAACTGGTGATTGGTGGGGATTTAATAAAAAGAAATGCATGCAGCATATATTCTGCTGACACAATGTACCCCCTTGTTCCACTGACTGCCAAAGCGAGTTCACCAATTCCCCACCTTTGGACTGGGGGCAAGATCCCTGCTGCCATCAACAAATCGAGCACCATTTGTTCCCTCTCTTTTTTTTTTGGCTTACTGTCAGCTTTTGGCTATAAAGTACATTTTGATGGCTGCGGACATTGAGAGCATGACACGCAGCACGTCTTATTGCAGCTGGCATGGGTCTTTAAAGTCCATCTGAAAGGCAGCTGTTATGTTATTAAAACATTGAGGAAATTGAAAATTAAAATGGTTTAACATTGGCCTTTGACGTTTATGTAGATTCATGTGAGGCTAATGAGATGAACGTCTCTTTCGTCTGCTAACTGTAAAGATCCCCGGTGAAATGAATTTTGGTGCCTCCAACAAGTTTCCCAGATCAATCAGATTCTGCTTCCTTTTCGAGGAATTTTTTTTCACACTGTGATTCATCAATATCTGGAATGGAGTGGAGAAAATAGTAGAGGCAAAAACCCTTGACTTATTTAAGAACCAATTAAATGCTGCAGTGGCTGCTAATTCTGGATGGTTGTGCTATGGTTGGGTGAAAGACTTTGTCATCTGTAGTTATGTTTTGACTGAGTGTGTACCTTCTCAGTATTGGATGTGCTGACCTTGTTCTGTACCCAGATATTTTGCTAATGATGAATTGATTCTCAAGATGATATATAGATGCATGCAAAGATCTAATTTGTTTTTTAGGCCATTGATCTTTGGCTTATGGTTACTGGTCAGGAAAGTGATGGATGAGCCTCCATTATTGCCACAGTATAAAAACGTCAGGAAAGTATTGCCTTTGAGCTTTAGATAAAAGAGTTTGTCGTTGCCGCTGACAGCTGAACTGTACCTAATAGATAGAGCTGTCAAGTTTCATCTACCACCTGGGCCTGAGCATTTTCTCTAATCAGATCTTCTTAGGTCATAGGTACGTGGATCACTTTATTTAATCAGATTAAACCCACGATTGAGAACTCCTGTAATCTGGGTACATTGGCATCACTGCAGTGATGTACCATCCAGTATAGTTCTGAATTTCATTCTGTTCCAGGTAGCGAGGCATCAAGTGAATACTGTGTAGTCATCCAGCAGAGAAAGGGCGAGAAGAAAATCACACCTGGGTGGTCTCTGGTAGAAGGCTACAGGTGATATATATAGTAGCCCTGACAGCAGGCTATGCAACTGTCCTTTCAGCTTCATAGATGTCAGACCTGGCAGATAAAATGATATAAAGACAAAAAAAGAATAAATATGGTACATTTAAAGATGAATATGTTGAAACTGGATATCAGACACCAAAGACTTTTTTCAATAAAGTTCAACATTTCACGATTTACCATTGGTTTAAGCCATAATTGTTAAATAGGTGTTTCAGCATCTTCAAATATCTTAATGTTGTTCTAAAATTAGGATGGTTTTATTAGCTTGACTCGAGAAGCTAGAATTGTTCTCCTTAGAGTGGAGATGATCAAGGGGAGATTTAATAGAGATTATCAAAGTTGTGAAGCGTTTTAATGCATTAAATAAGGATAAACTATTTCCAGTGACAGAAGGATTTGTAACCGGAACAAATTTAAGGTACAGTGTAATTGGCAAAAGAATCAAAGGTGAGATGAGGATGAAACAGTTTACAAATGAATTGTTATGATCTGGACCAAAACCAGAAATTGCTGGAAAAGCTCAGCAGGTCTGGCAGGAAGAGTGACTCGACCTGAAATGTTAACTCTGATTTCTCTCCATTGATTGTGCCAGACCAGCTGAGCTTTTCCAGCAATTTCTGTTTTTATTTCTGATTTACTGCATCAAGGGTCTTTTTTGGTTTGTATTTATTATGATGGGGAAATGCACTACCTAAAATGGTGGTGGAAGCAGATCCAATGACAACTTTCCAAAGAAAATAGATAAATACTTGAACAAGAAATTGTGTTTTTGAGGTTTGGGGATTCTATTGCCTGTTGTTAGTTACATTGGGAAGGTGATGCTGGGGCTTCACCTTGAACAGCTGTTACCCTAATAATGGTGCTCCCACGAGGTTAGGTGGAGCATACATGGTTACATGTGTTTTCTTGCCTGCAATGAAATTCAGGTATGCCTGCATTCCTGATCCTTTTTCAAAAGCTGTTACTGCAAAACAAGAACACATCAATCAATGACTGAAGAGCAACAGAGATATTCTAGTGGCTTTTTTTTTCCCTAGCAAGAGTCAAAGTGTGTTTAGAAGGGGAAATTAGTTTCCCTGAATAGTCATGAGGCAGTTATCATATACTTAACTTAAGCAGCTACAACACTTAATCGCTGAGGAAATTAGAATTGTGCAGCCTGGCATTACTATGGGTTGAAAGTTTCCCATTTTTGGTTAGTGTGTTAGTCAAGTCAGATTCATGGCACTCGGTCCCCCTTGACTTAGAACAACTTTTCTCCCTCAATCCTCTGCTGTTCCCCTCATTATTTATGCAACCAGTCTTTTGAACACTTTTCTCTCAGAATTGCAGAGTCAAAGAGATGAGGATACACTCTGTTGGGACCTTCTGGCTTTCAAGTCTGTAGTGACATATTTAAAGATCAGCTGCAGAAAACTTCAGACACTGCAAACCAGCTACTGACCCTCACACTCCAGTCTCCGCATTGAACACATTGCTCAGAGGAAAGGAATGCTTGCTCTCTGCTTTGCGGACAGGGACATGCGGGTGTTGGTAGGCTGGGGAGCGGAGAGGACGGCAGTCCTTTCCCCACTGATTCCCTCAGAAGGCCACACCATCAGACAGATCCCGCTGGTCTGAATCCAAATTGCAATTTGGTTTAGTGTTGTGACCTGTGCTTTTGTGAGTCAGAGTAAATTATAGAGTAAATCAAAGGGAAATAAAAGTAAGTGAAGTAACATTAGGTTCCTGCTAAGAATTTACATCAGTTTAAACCTATTCTAAGAATTATAAATAATTTGAGGTTCTGAGGAAGGATCGCCAAACCCAAAATGTAAACTTTGATTTTACTTCACAGATGCTGCCAGACCCGCTGAGCTTTTCCAGCAACTTCTGTCTTTGTTTCTGATTTACAGCATCTGCAATTCTTTTGGTTTTTACTTAGTGAAGAAGGCACGTAGTACGCATTGGTCAGTGCATTGAGTATCAGAGTCGGGATGTCATGTTGTAGCAGCACAGGTCATTAGTTAGGTCACTTTTGGAATGCTGCAATTCAAGTCTCCCTGCTGTAGCAAAGATGTTGTTAAACATGAACATATTCAAAAACGATTTACGAGGATGTTGCTGGGGTTGGAGGGTTTGAGCTAAAGGAAGAGGCTGAATAGGCTGGAGCTTTATTCCCTGGAGTGTCAGAGGCTGTGTTGACCTTATAGAAGTTTATAAAATCATGAGGGGCATGGATAGTGTAAATAGCCAAGATCCTTTTTCCAGCGTAGGGGAGTCCAAAACTAGAGGACATATGTTTAAGGTGAGATGGGAAAGATATAAAAGGGACCTAAGGAGTAACGTTTTCATGTAGACGATGGTGTATATATGGAATGGGCTGCCAGAGGAAGTGTTGGAGGCAGTTGCAATATTTTAAAGGCAACTAGATGGGTATATGAATAGGAAGGAATTTGAGGAATATGGGCCAAATGCTGGCAAATGGGACTAGATTAATTTAGGATATCAGGTTGGCATGGACAAGTTGGACCAAAGGGTCTGTTTCTGTGATGTACATCTCTATTACTGTATGACTCTAAGTGGGTGATTTCTTTTTTGAAAGGTAATAACTCTTGCTTTTCAGTCAACCAACATGGGCTTAAAGTTACTTGCCCTCAACAGGTGTGTTTACAGCAAGGTCAGGGGGTGTGGAATAGATAAAATGCATCAGGTGCCTAACTCCCAACTTCAAACATATGGCAAAACTCACCCCCATAATGTGGAGTGTGTCGGTGCCCAATTTGGCAGCCCACCCACCATAATTAGAAGTTTAATTGACCTCTGTAACATGCAGTGCATGCCAAAATCTAGGTGACGTGGGCAGTTAGATCGAAGCGGGCAGATCTACAGCATGAAATAGTTCCTAGGAACAGGTAAGCTGGCAAGTTTGACTGAATCAAACCAATACATGGCTTCAGTTGTTAGCAGTTATGGTAGATAAAAAAAATATATTTCCATAGAAGGCAAGGTTTACTTAAAGAAAACTAATGAGGGAAATCTTGATGTGGAGCCAAATCTTTTCCTAAACTGATTACTTTAACTCTGCGTTTTGACTGTGGAGACTTGCAGTTCAGTGGATTAGGTTTGGGAGCCTGGGTCAAAGTGACCCAAAAATACAAAACAAGATTCATTGCATAACAAAAGAATCAAATTTCACCTTACCGTTGAAGAAACAATTTCTATTCTCTCGTATAAGTGGCAAAGCTAAGTTTACCATCAAGAACAGCAATGGGAAAGAGGACGTTGTAAATACAAGTGAGATTTTTGTTTTTCTTTATTTGCAGCTAAGCTTCATGATCTTAGATAATATTAAAACTACCTACTGGTGATGACCTACTTTGTAGTCACATGTTGAAACTATAAATTTTTGATTACTTTTCTTTTAGAAGCATTTTTAGAAGCATGGAACAATTTAAAATATTTCTGCCATTCTCAGGTACAGTATCTAAATCCAATTTCCAGATTGAACCCACATTTCATGCCAAGTGTACTCCTGGCAGATTGAGTTTAATTACCTGTATATTTATTAGTTTTTGTAGCTAAAGTCTTTAGTGTCACTGAATATACCCACGGCATTAAGAAATGGAACCACAACAGCTCAGCTCAAAGTGAAGGATAATAAACCTTGTTAAAAATTTCTCAAGGCAACACCAATTGATATATTTTAATTCATAGAGTCATGGAGACCTACAGCACAGAAAAAAGGCTCTTTGGCCCATTGAGTCTGCACCAGTCAAAACAACCACTTAACTATTCTAACCACATTTTCTAGTATTTAGCCTATAGCTTTGTATGCCTTGGCATTGCATGGATGTATCTAAATAATTGTTAAGTGTTCTGAGGGTTAATATCTCTCCCATCCTCTCTCAACTCCTGCCTTTTACCTTAAACCTATGCACTCAGTCAATGATCCCTCCACTAAGGGGTAATGTTTCTTCCCGTCATGCTGATTTGTGCACTCATAAGTTAATACACCTAAATAATTAGGGCAACTTGGTGGTTAGCACTGCTGCCTCACAGCACCAGGGACCCGGGTTCAATTACAGCCCTGGGCAGCTGTCTGTGTGGAGTTTGCAGATTCTCCCAGTGTTAGAGGGTTTTCTCTGGGTGCTCCAGTTTCCACCCACAATCCAAAAATGTGCAGGTTAGGTGAATTGGCCATGCTAAATTGCTCACAGTGTTAATTGATGTGCATTAGTCAGGGTAAATATAGAGTAGGAGGGGAATGGGTCTGGTTGGAGGGTCTTGGAGGGTCAGAGTGGACTTGTTGGGCCAAATGGCCTGTTTCCACATTGTAGGGATTCAAATGAAAAATAGAACCCCTCAGTATCATCTGCTCCAAGAAAAACAACTCAGTATCATCTGCTCCAAGAAAAACAACTTAGAGCAAAGAACTTCTTAATTAGAACTCTCCAGCATCGGCAACATCCTGGTAAATCTCCTCTGTACCATCTATAGTGCTATGATTTCCTTCATATAATGACAAGCAAACTCTCTACCTGGATAGAACGTTGCACTCTTTCACCCCCTCATACATCTCCATCCCCCACTTGGTTCAGTTTACCATAATCCCAATGATATATGATTAATTGTTTTTGTATCACAGAAACATTGGACTAAAGTTTTAAAAATTATAATTTTGGAAGTTTCAAACATTTTTTGTCACCATTTGTTTCTTGTCCCTTGCTGGAATCAGATGACATATTGGTTGAATTGTTCAAGTAATCACTCTTCCTGTTTGCTTCAGCGTTGGAACTACCAATCAATTCTCCACCTGCAATGGGAATAGAAGTTCTGCCAGAATTTTCACTAGCCCTCGCTTCCCATTCCTGAAGGCAAGAAATTCCACCTACAGCCACTGGTCCATTAAATGGCAACACAGACACACACACACACACTTCTTCTCCCCCACCTCCAACCTTGTTGTCTAACACTGAGCAATCCAACCAGACCCATTCCCCTACTATATATTTACCCTGACTAATGCACCTCACTGAACACTGTGACAAAGGAAACAAAGTTGCAGCACATTAAAATAATGTCTTTGAAGTTTGTCTTGTAGTTCTCATTCAAATGTATTCAGAAAAAAATGCAGAACTGTTGGAAGCTGGGAAAATGACTAACATTTTAGTTGATTAAATGGTATTGTGCATTTTGTAGAAGATATGAGACCTTCACAGAATGTTTAAGGAGTGCTAAAAGGATAATTTCTTCATAATTGTGAAATGTACCATGATTTTATTTGAATCTTGTGGCAATAGATGTTTTTGATGAGGAGAAAACTACATATAGACTATTTTCAGAAAATAGTTTGAATGAATATTTGTAAAATATTGTACAATATAACACAATTTCGGGTTGCAAGAGGCAGCTGACAGTTTAGAGATCAGATTCATACTGTGGTGGTCAATGGAACCCCACCTCCTAGTTTCCAGGAAAATATATCTGGTACACATTTTTATATGGAATTTCAGTGGAAAATAACAAATTACCATTCTTCAAGCCTTTAATACTCATTACAAATTGTAAAGGTATTGTAGCAATTTTCATCAAGCATTTGTCACTGATTCTTCTCTTTTTTGAGTTTGCAAATTGAAGCGTTAAATAAAATTTGGACAGTTCGTAGATGATTAAAAACGTAAGCATGCTGTCTATTAATGCATTTTGATTCAATTAAACATGGACATGAAGGGTGTTGGTTTGCAAAACACTGCTGAAGTGCTGCACTTAAAGGCAGCTAAACACTTAGGCTTAATTTTGTGACTAGAGATATCTCCATATATGGAGGAAGTCTGAAAATGTTGTAAATATTGCTCTTACAAGTTTTAATTTGATCTTACAGAGTTATAGTGCAGTTGAATTTGTTCTGTTTAGAAACTCTTTAACGATGAGGGCTTTTGTGGGGAATCGGTGATGTGGAATCAATAATCTTGCGACAATCTGAAGATTAAGTATTAGATTCACTGATCTTAGTTCCAGTTCATTTCAGTATTAATGGAATCTTCTTGTATTTGACTAATAGACTAGACTACCAATAGGATCAAAACTTGCTTGACCAGATAGGTCATGTTTTGGATCAAAGATCTCCTTCCTGTTATGTGATGTCTCAAAAAAAATCCGCTGCCTTCAGCTATTACTGAGTATCTAAGCTCTGTCTTGCTACAAGATGAGTAATCTTGAAAATATGTGCCAAAAACTTATCAACCCCAATAACTGTTAATTCTCTGATAAGCCATGTTTGTCCCAGATTTGAATGCTGTTCCAATATAAGGAAAGCTCTTCTAATTGTACTTGTAATCCTGGCCAAAACTCACAAGAAATGTATTATCTGATAGTAATCTTTTATCAAAATACCTTCTAACCATTGCTATTCTTTCTGCTGAAACTGTTTTCTTTCTCTAAAATGTCATCTTATCTGCAGTCTTTGCACCTCAGAACATTGGTCATCCTTTTTCAGCTCTAAATATTCTTTCTTCATGCCAATCCTTCCATTGTGTTGAAGTTAACATTCATTGTATTTTTCTACTTTAATTAATTATTTTTCAATCCCTTAAAACAGTGAAAATCCTATCTCCCCAACTTTTCCTCCAACAGTCTTCCAGCATTGATGACATAGAAGCCCAGCAATACAGAAAAAGGCCATTCTGCCCATTGAATCCACACCAACTGTCCGAACAGCAGCCCACCCAAAACCCCCCCTCCCCCTGCCCCCAGGTATCCTTGTAACTTCACATTTAACACGCCCAACCACCTAGCATGTACATCCCTGGACACTATAGACAGTTTAGCGCAGCCAATTCCCTAACCTGCACATCTTTGGGTTGTGGGAGGAAATTGGGAGTGCACGGATGAAACTCACACAGACACGGGGAGAACATGCAAACTCCATACAGACAGTCACGCAGGGCTGGAATCAAACCCGCGTCCTTGCCGCTGTGAGTGAGTAGTGCTGACCACTAAGCTGCTGTCATCTAACCACACCATTGCATCTTATTTTCTTATTTCCCTGTAATATCCAATCTTGGTGATTTCCATGTCTGTGAGCCAGTTTTCAATATTCTGGAGGTGAAGGAGGATTCTTTGGCCATCTAATCTCCTTTTTCTATATATAATTCTTATGCTATAGCCTGTTGAATTGTGAATCTGAATATTAAACATAGTTGGTATTTTAAGACTAGTGACCCAGTGATTAATGTTTTTCTTGGCTGTTGCCAGTTATCCTGGGGGCAGAGAACATGTTCTGACATCATGACAATAATGCTTGGCATTTGTGCCTGCTCAAAATTCTGTGAATACAGTTTGCAGGAATGCTGGTCATTCTGTTGGGCAACAACATGGGCGAGTCCAGCACATAAATTTCTTTCTTAACCCAGCACCAAAACAGCATTAGGAGCTAACAGTCATTGTACATTTGTTTGTATGGATTTATACATCATCCATATGCATCTGGACATGGAGGCACACACTACATACACAATTTTGTGAGCACAATCCTTAAAGGATAGTTCTAAATTTGATTCTAACTGAAAATAAAATTGATGTTCAGATTTCAGAGTAGTCGTTACTTTGAAACAATTTTATTGTTTCATGGTGGCATGGTGTGGCATGGTGGTTCAGTAGTACTGCTGTCTCACAGCACCAGGGACCTGGGTTCAATTTCGCCCTCGGGCACCTGTCTGTGTGGAGTTTGTAAATTTTCCTTGTGTCTGTATGGGTTTCCTCTGGGTGCTCCAGTTTCCTCCCACAATCCACCAATGTGCAGGCTAGGTGGATTGGCCATAGGAAATGCAGGGTAACAGTGATAGGGTAGGAAGGTGGCTCTGGGTGGGATGCTCTTTGGAGGATTAGTGTGAATTTGAAGGGCCAAATGGCCTGCTTCCAGACTGTAGGGATTCTATGATTCTGCATTGACATCTGTTCTTGCTTTCTGGGTGAAGTATGAAAAGTATTTTGAAATATGAAACACATAATGTAAGCAGGAGTCATTCCAATCCAAATTTAAGTTTGATCAATTTCTGGGTATTGACTTGCTGATTGACAAATTAATAACTTTCTCTCTTAACAAGTACCAATTAATAATGAATTGGTGCCACCGAACCCTGCCAGAAGGGTCACTTGGTACAAGGAGAGGAAGCTGAAAATGTGTTGCTGGAAAAGCGCAGCAGGTCAGGCAGCATCCAGGGAACAGGAGAATCGACGTTTCGGGCTTATGCCTGTTCCCTGGATGCTGCCTGATCTGCTGCGCTTTTCCAGCAACACATTTTCAGCTCTGATCTCCAGCATCTGCAGACCTCACTTTCTCCACAAGGAGAGGAAGCTTGGTGGGGGGGTGGGTTTGGATGGGGGCTGAGGGGTGGTTCAAAGCTATCAATGGATTTGATGGCAGCAGCAAAGATTTTAAATATGCATAAGACAGTATTGAAGAGAAAATCATATAACTGACTTTGAGAAAGTCTTCCTCTCCCTCTTTTACTGTAGTAATGCTCTGGTATCTGCAACCCGCCCAGCGATTCATAAGTGAACTTGTCAAGCAGAGTTGCGGTTGGCTACAAGGAAGACCTGCTAAAGAGAGTTCATATTGGCAGGCAGCCTTATTGAGCTCCAGCAAGCTTCCTTTTGGGTTCAGTCCAGTTGTGCAAAACCCCAGCAAATACAGTCTGTGCTGGAAGAATCTTAACACAATGTCACACTAGCCGTAGACTCACTTAAGCCTCTCTGCATTATAGACAAAGCAGTGAGGAACCAACCAGTGTAAAGTTTCTAATAAGGCAACGCTATGTGTAATTTCATCTTGATTCTCAAAGGTAATTTGGCAGGAGCACCAGGGTAACATAACATCCTACATTATTCAATGCTGATTACAGGGTAGTTGCATTTCCCAAATGGCATTTCCCTGATCGCACTACTGATGAAGGGCTTGTGCCTGAAACGTCGACTCTCCTGCTCCTCGGATGCTGCCTGACCGACTGCGCTTTTCCAGCACCACACTCTTCGATTCTTTTCCTGATCATGGTAGCACAGGAATGATTATGTCTGAGAAAGTATTTAAATATCTGCCCACACTTGCCACGATAACTTTCAATTTTATTCTTGCCTACATATTAATTTACTGTCTTTCTAAGTAAGTTAGTCATGATCTTATTGCATAATTTTGGTGAGAGTCTGGGCACACCTCTTTGGCTTTGGTTGATGGGAATATGGATCTGAGAACTGAGCACAAGAATCAGCATGCCTGATTTGTGGCACTTCTAATAATGTCTCTAGGAAATCAAGAGCACCATGATGAGGTGTGCTGGACTTTGTCCCAGTTCTTTGAACTATGCTCCCAACAAATGTAGCTCCCCAGCAAGAACAAAGACTAGCAAAATTAACTTTGCATGAGTTGAGCTCATGTGGCTTTGCATATGTGGAGTTAAGATCAAGTCTTGTCTTCAGTTGGAATAAGAGCAGAGGCTGGAGGATAATCAGACCAAGATGTACAGACCATTAATTCAGGTTTCATTTTAAAGTCTCAGCTTGCCTTTTCCATATTTCCAATTTTGTACGGAATCTGTCTGTGCAGAATTGCTACACCCTTTCCGCAGCGAATAGACTACAGTGAGTGCAGAAAGCAACACTTCGTTCAGTTAACTGATCCAGCTTTCACATTAAGTTTCTGATTAAAACCAATTAGACCATCTTGTTGCGTCTACAACTTTTTTGTGAGAACTCAAAAACTGCCTACAGAGGTCAAAGCACCCAAATTTTACAGTGAAGCCGCATTTCCCAATTCTAGCAGGAGATATTACAGATTATATTACAGCGTGGAAACAGGCCCTTCGGCCCAACAAGTCCATACCGACCCGCCGTAGCGCAACCCACCCATGCCCCTACGTTTACCCCTTACCTAACACCACGGGCAATTTAGCATGGCCAATTCACCTGACCTGCACATCTTTGGACTGTGGGAGGAAACCGGAGCACCCGGAGAAAACCCACGCAGACACGGGGAGAACGTGCAAACTCCACACAGTCAGTCGCCTGAGGCGGGAATTGAACCCGGGTCTCAGGCGCTGTGAGGCAGCAGTGCTAACCACAGTGCCACTGTGCCGCCCACCGTATCATCTGCTTCAAACACAAGATGATGGAGGAAAATATATTTTGATGTTTACAGTGGGCAGCATATGTGCATATGATTGTCCACAAACATTTTACCTCTGTTGCTGCTTATAAGGCTAAGTGGATCTGCTACTTCTAGAAATTAATTTTTGCTCTTCACAGTGAAGAATTTAACTAGAGAGAAATTGTCATTCCATTAGTTTTGTAAGGGAGGAAGAATAACAGCAGTTTGCATGTGAAGGAACACTGGAATAACTCTCTCTCATTAGGCTACGGGCTCATACTCAAGCAACTCCCACTCAGTAATTAAATGGAATCCATGTCTATGTTGTAAATATTGACAGACATTTAGTTTAAATCCATGGTGGCTGAGAACTATTCAGGAGATCTGGAATAATGTGTTTTCTTAGTTGTTTTTCTCACGTTTCCCGTAAAGTAAGTGGAACTGGTGGGGTCAGAGATTCCTGTTAGCATGTTGATTAATAACATATGCATAGACTGTGGTTTATTGCCAGTGCAATCTGGTTTATGGTTTAGAACTGTTGACTGCTGCTTCTGTTTCAATACCACTTGTACACCTGCATAGAAATACACCATTTAAATTCAATTTTCTGTTCACAATTAAGTTGACAGCTACGCTAGTACTAATAGAGCATTTTGCCTAATTGCATGCTCCGTTTGACCTGAAATACATGGTGGAAGATGATGTGATATGAACAGCAGCAACATTTTATGCGGAACTGAACTAGGGAACAATAAGGACTCCTTAATTATCACACATAAGCAACTCAATCTCATGAAAGCAGTAACAAATTTATAAAGATTGATTTTATTGGTTCTAATTAAGTTTGGAATTGGAATTCGAATTGTGGTTTACCTTTCCACTTGAGAAAGCTTGTCAATTATTCACCATTGAACACTGTTAAAATTTGTTAATAATCCCATCAACTCATTGAGAAAAAAAGAAAAGCCATGTCTTGGAGATGGCTTATGGCTGTAGCCATGGCATGATAACATATCCCCACTGGAGTGAGAGAGAGGAGAGGTCATTGGATCCTGGCATACTACTGGAACACTACCTCCAAGCACTGTGATTTCAGCAATAGGACCTGTCCTATGTTGTGAAGTGCCTGGCAGACTATTATATTCCCCCCAGTTGTCATATAAGTGTGCTAGATTGGTTGTCCATATCTGGTAGGCTGGAAGTGTGTCTGTTGACCTTCCTTGTGGAAGAATAGGCTGCTAATCAGTTACCACTACTACTATAATTTTGTGCTACTGATAAAGACCAATTTCACTTTCACCATTTTTGATAGAGTAACAATATCCAGCTTTGTCTGTCATTCCGATTGGAAGGTTCAAATGCAGATCTGCAGCGACTCCATTCAGCTCAGTATGAGCTGTCTTTGGAACGTGATGTGGCAGCTCTCCAGCAGCTGCAGACAAGGAGGATTAAAAAGTCATATTTTGTAGTATGGTATAGAGCCACTTAAGCTGGAAAATCCCAGGTCTGGTTCCTTGTCTGCACTGAGTTAGCTCTTACAACCCAGCACCTGCAGTTGAGTTTGCTGCTGCCAATGAGCTACGCTGTGCTCCCTGTATGGAAAATGCCGTAAGTAGGAACAGTCTGTTGTAGCTGAATACCTGCTCAACCTCCCTGCCAATGATGAAGCACATAAAGATTGCTCACAAAATGGGATAAGTGTAGAGCTGTCAGTGCCTACAATATAACTCATTACCTCGAAGGAGTGAGGTGAAATATCTGTATATTGGAAACGGGGGTGATGACTAGATATATTTATCATTAAAAGCTCATCAGATGTGGAATAAAATGCTGGATGCAGATTTTTGTGTCCATTTTAATATCCAAACACAGTAAGGCAATATTAGTGGGTGGCACTTCAAGAATTATAATGGGTATGTAATGAAAGATATTTGTTTAGGAATATCTTTTTGATTCTAAAAGCATCAATCTATTAATCCCTGTGAGGAAGTGCCAATCTGTCTTCATTCGGAAAAGCTGTTCAAAGATCGAGGAATAATATAGGGATCTGGACCACGCGGTGGATATATAGTTACTGCTACTCATAATGTATTGCTGACAAAGCTTTAATTGATACAGCATCATATTATTGGACAAGTCAGATCCTAGTCTGGAATCTGATAGATCATAATGTGTTTTTTTAATGGTTTAATGAAGTGGTTTTTCACTGAAACACAAGCACTCAATGTGCAGATTTGGTTTTAAAATAATACTGAAGTTTATTGCACAAAATAAATGACGATAAAATACAATAAATGTAACTGTTTACACATGATGAACTTAAATATTTAGAACACCAGATAAAATACACTTCATTAATTCCAAAGCACTCCATTACAGTACTCATACCAGAGAGAATTCCCATCTCTTTTATATCTTTAGTGTTCTTTAGTGCTTAATTTAACTGAGGCTGCTAGTCCCTGTCTTCAGAATCTGATAGCTTCTTCCTGGAGCCTTCATAAAACCGAACCTAGGCTGTGCTGTTTCAAATAATACCTTCAGGGTTGTAACCAAAAACTTCCGGGGTCTGTAACTTTCAAACTAAACTGCTTACACTGAGATAACCTATCTCTTAACAGTTCTAAGCAATCTCCTTTCGTCACAAGCAACTGGTTTACACATTCAACTTCAGTCAATATGTCTGCAAAGTCTCCTAACTGAAAGCCAAAAGCTTTGTTCCAAGCAATGGGTGTTTCCCCTAATCAAAAGGAAAAAGAAGATCAATATCTGATCTTCTAAACTAAAAGCCTAATGTATAACTGTTCACTCATAAACTCTCTCAAGGTTTTAAAAAAAGCCCATTACTCTCCAGGAAATTTCCCTCCAGTACTGTTTTAAAACAAATCACTACGATGACAAAAAGACTTCCAAGTTAATCATTAAACCCTTCATAGAAATAGACCATATACACACTCTTAAAATAAATGATATTAAAATATATATAAATCATATACCTTACACTACAGTCACCATCACCGATCCAATGTCCTGCCGCCAATGATTTTAATCTTCCTTTCTACTCTACAATTGTTGCTAGCTGCACAGAGGTATTGGGAGAGAAACCATTTCACTTGAGATTGACCCCTGTTTATGAAAGTAGATTTTGTCTCCATCTCTCCCACTGTGATAGCAACCTGCAACAATGTAAATGAAACATGATTCATTTGATTCAAATGGAACATTTTATTCAGAACCATTGGATATATCTGAGAACAGGAAAAATATGAAAATAGCTGAGCTTTGGGGAAAGAAAATGCAACATATGAATGTACAAATTAGGAGTAGGAATTGACCACTTGCCCAGAAGGAGAAACAAGTAAAACCTGATCCAACTCTTATACTTTAAAGTGAAGAACCAGTATGTTCACTTACAACCAGTACGGCTTTCTAACTAGTGTCACCCCCCGTCACACCCCCCCCCCCCCCCCCCCCAATGGGGTGGTCTTTGAGGCTGCTCCAACATTTAATAAGATCATGGCCGATATGATTACTCCATACACTTACCCTTGATAACTTTTCAACCCCTTCATTATGAAAAACAAGTGTGGACAAGGTTCCATTCCTAACAACAGTGTCGGTGTAACTAAAGCATATGGGCTACGCTGGCTCAAGATACAGCTTACCACCTCCTTGTTTAGGAGAACTTAGAATGGAAAATTGCTGCTGGCCTAACCAGTGATCCCACATTCTGTGAATGAATACACTAAAAGGCCCTATTGTTCAAATGGCCTTTTTTCTGTGCTGTATGATTCCGTGATGCTATAAATTCCATAAAAGATTTGTGGATGGTAAATGCAGGAGCTGATGTGGGTCTGGATGGGATGCCCTTCGGATGATCGGTGCAGACTCGATCAGCCAAGTGGTCTTTTTCTGCACCGTAGGATTCCATAAGCAATGATCTATCATGCTTGGTATTTGATGAAACCTGCACATGTCACTTAATCTTATTCTGGGAGCAATTGGTATATGTGGCTACGTTTTAATCCACCAATTTGAAAACCTTTAACATCTTGAGTCGATGTGTGGTGCAGGAAAAGCACAGCAGGTCAGGCAGCATCTGAGGAGCACATTTTGGGCATAAGCCCTTCATCAGGAATCCTGAGAATTAAATCCTGAGTCTCTGCTATGCCACAAAAGCATGATTTGTGTTTCTGTAGTGCCTTTAATGTAATAAAACATGTCAAGCCTGTTCATAGGAGCATTATATAACAAAATTTGATATTAAGCCCCATTAAGGCTCATCACGAAAACCTTGGTCACGGGCACATTCGAAGGAGGAATTTAAAAGGCACACAACACCAGGTTATAGTCCAACAGGTCTATTTGGAAGTACAAGTTTTCAGAGTGCTTTTCCTTCATCAGGTAGCTAGTGGAGCAGGACCATAGGACACAGAATTTGCAGTAAACGATCTAAGTGTCATACAACTGATATGAAGTATTGAACAAACCTAGATTGCTGTTCAGTCCAAATCGCTTAGAATGAGTTGCAGGTTTCGATTCATTAATATGTAAATCCAAGGACTACTTTCAAGTTACATTCCTGAGATAACTTAAGGTTTTATATTTAAAAAAGTGATATCTCAGCTCAGACAACGCATGAACGGTGCAAGGCTAGAGTCCTTCTGTATCCCAACTTGGTTCTATTTCCAAAGTAGAAATTTATAAAATGTCACATGGACTGACTGCCTACAGAAAGTGTGCTTTTGGAACTAAATAGAACATATCTGCAAATGCAAATTCACCTCATAGATTATATCTGTGTGTATGTGGGCGTGTGTGAAGGGAAATGAGAGTGAGAGAGTTTGTGCGTGGGCGGGGGGGGAAGCGGAGGGGGTGGGGGGGTGTGTGTGTGCGCGTGCGCTTGGTAGAGTGGGTGCATGAGTGTGACAGAGTATATGCCTGTGAGGGTGTGCGTGTGGCTGAGAGAGGGTCTGCATAAGTGTGTGAATGTAATTGTGTGTAAGAGTGTGTGTGTGTGTGTGTGAGAATATATAATGTAGTGGGGTCACCTGTAATGTGACATGAGCCCAAGATCCCAGTTGAGGGCATCCTCATGCAAATGCAAATTCATTCCATAGACGTGTGTGTTTGTGTGGACGGGAGAGAGAGTGCGTGCATGTGTTTGATAGAGTGTGTGCATGAGTGTGACAGAGTATATGCCTGTGAGGGTGTGCGTGTGGCTGAGAGAGGGTCTGCATAAGTGTGTGAATGTAATTGTGTGTAAGTGTGTGTGTGTGTGTGTGTGAGAATATATAATGTAGTGGGGTCACCTGTAATGTGACATGAGCCCAAGATCCCAGTTGAGGGCATCCTCATAGGTACCGAACATGGCTATCAGCCTCTGCTTGGCAACTCTGCTGTTGTTGCATATTCCGAAGCCTGCCTTGGAGGATGGTCACCCGAAGATCCGAGGCTGAATGTCCCTGGGCAGGAACATCCCTGTGTCGTGATTGTTGCACCATATCCATTCATTCATTGTTGTAGTGTCTGCTTGGTCTCGCTAAATATACCACACCTCGGAGCATCCTTGCCTGCAGTGCATGTGATAGACGTTAACTGAGCCACATGAGTACTTGCTGCGCCTGTGGTGGGTGGTGTCCCTATGTGTAATGGTAGCATCCATGTCGACACTCTGACACGTCTTGTAGTGGTTGCCACAACAGACTTGTAAGGTGTTGTGGTTGATGTAGTCGTGAAGGCTGGGCAGGTTGCTGTGAACAATGGTCTGTTTAAGGTTTGGCAGCTGCTTAAAGGTGAGAAGTGGAGGTGTAGGGAAAGATCTTGGCAAGGTGCTCATCCTCATCGATAATGTGTTGCATAGTAGGAGGATAGACAGATTAAAAGGCCATGAATTTTAAGGAGGGAATTCCAAGCCATTGGGTTTTGGCAGCTGTAATTGGAGTGATTAAAATCATCAAAAATCGGGAGATATCATTAGAGGGGTGCAGGTAACTCAAGATTTGTGGTACTAGAGTGATGAGTGAATGAGACTTACAAGTTGTCAGCATGGCTCACAAAGTTCTGTAAGTGTGCTGATTGCATAACTCAAGGACAACATAGCACAAAATACAACAACTTTTAACAGATTTTCTTATAGGGAGGGCTCAAAGTTAAAATGCCATGACTGTTAATTGTAAATTTATTCCCAAACACAACACACAAAAGAGACAGTTAGATGACAGCTGGTTGCAATAAAATATTTTCCAGCAGAGGTAGTTTAGTTTATTAAGTTCCTTGATGAAATCACTGACTAAACAAACAATAAACTTTATCGTATATTGGTTAACTAATTTTATCAATGGTTATTTTCATTTTTGGGATGAAGGCTTTGATTGCTACTGATTAAATATTTCATGAGATCTTTATGCCAATTGTATGGTAGAACAGGTTTAATGGCCCATATGATCTATTCATCTTGTAATTCCTCTATATTTCATGGAGACTTAATACCATTTTTACATGAGCTTGCAACTGTGTTACTGTAGTCACATCATGACATATTATCATACACTGATAATATAAAATACATTATCTGTCAGCCATCAACAGTGGGAATAATTGTTAGCTGTGGCTGACTTGGTAGCACAATCTCATCATTGTCGGAGGTTTGCATTCAAGTCCCACTCCAAACACTTAATCACAAATATCCAGTAGAGTGCTGACAGACTGTGCACGGTCAGAGATGCAGAGGGCTACTATGAGCCACAAGAACTGCAATTTATATCGCTCAGTGGCTTGTGGGAATTCCCTGTATCCAAATAGGCTCTATTATGTCTCCTTGTTTGGTACTCACCTACAAGTAGAAACTATTTTTTGATCTCTACCCTATCAAACCCATTCATAATTTCAAAGATCTCTATAAGTTATCCTCCAGTTTATTTACTGAGTTATTTTTGTACTTTACACTATGCAGGCAATGTTGCTTTAAGTACTTTATGGAATGGTAAAAAAAAAACAAAATTTATCAACAACTACCCCCGTTGGATATGCATTTGGAGGACAAATTGATAGTGTGGCTGCGGAGGCACTATGGGCTATAATTTTCCAGGACATGAGCCAGCCAATTGACATAACATGTTTAATCAATGCAAAAACAAAAGATATTAAAATAATTCCCTCGATGATATAAAGCCTGGTAGTTGTTGGCATCTTAAAGTTGTTATTTAACGTCATGCAGTGTGTAATTGAACAGTCTCCAGTGGGACTGTGTACAGCAAACCTCTTTATTTTGTACATTTCCAAAGTGACATCATCTTGTCAACATGTTTTATATCACTGTGAATAGAAGTAAATGCAGAACCAATGGATTACTCAGTGGTATATTTTATTTCAAATACTCTGATCCATCATTGCTCTTTTCACATATCATGGGAAGAGACGTGTCAGGTTTTGAATGTACAGACTTTCTCTTGTCTTGGCAAAAAGAGAAGGTGCTGCAGAGCTTGACATTGATTGGATAAGGTGCACTGTATGATTTAGTATCGAGGTTATAAGGTTGCAAATATCTTTTTTGACGATTTTTCTCAACAGCCGTGATGAAATGGTGTTATTTTTGCTGTGTTAGCTTTGCGGAAAGAACTGACAAGCATCTAGATGTGATTCACATGCATGCTGCTCAGCAAAAATCCTAGTTTCCCCTGACAAGTGCACAGTTTCACTGGGCAATTCAACATTCAAGGAACTGTTGAAAGAAGAATGCAACTTTTTTTAAATGCTTGTATTTTTCTTCAACTGACATCCTTGCATCACTTTCCTGAAGACATCAGGTCAACTCAGGCGGGTTGGCAATTCTAACATGCAGATAACATGGGGTCTGGACTCCTACATACTAAAGTTCAAATTCCTGTGCAATCTCTGTGAAAAAGTCCAAATCCCTGTGTGATCCAAATATGAAATTCATAGTAGATCAGATTCAATGTGAAACACTAGACTCTTCACAAAAGTAGCCATTTGTTACCAGTCATAATGGCGGTCAATCAACTGATGTTATCATGATGATGAATTCAATACCATTGATTCTTTAAAAGTTTTCTGCTGAAAGCAACGTTGTCCTGTTTATCACAATGTACTTTTTATAATTCTAGACCTTGCCAAACTTCAGACAAGTTTGTTTATACTGTCCGTCGTATATGACTGTAGGTGAATAGATAGCATCTTAATTATCAATTATACATTCACATGGAAGAATCTTTTAGAACAATGAATAACTGAACTGTGTGAATTTATTTGGTGAATGCAAGTGCTCCACTTTTCCTTCAAACATGTTTGTGACTTGTGTGTGGCCTATGTACCAGCAGCCCTCTCCATGCCATTCCTGAATGGAAGGAATTGAACTCAATGAATCTGGGTGGCTCCATGTGACAATGTGAAGAGAGTGAAGCTGGGGTCAGCACGGCAATGGCTAGCATGTGTGAGCTCTATGACTAGACTGGAGATTTCCTGCATTGCCCTAATTTCAATAGTTTGTTGATTAGTTCAATGGGCAGTGTCGTATCGATTTGAGAGCGACTGAAAGTTTCCGAGGAGAGAAGAGCTTGCGACCATGGGGCTAGAAGGTACCAGGAGAGAAATCAAATTGATCACTGTAGACCGTGAAAGCATGCATGACAGCTAAGAAATGGAAGGAAGCACTCAGGAAGTGAACAATAAAATACTGCCTGAATAGAAAGTTCAACTGTATATTTCGAGGATCTTTGTCTGAAACCAGTACAATAAAGGAAATTGATAATTTCTTTAAAATTATCATGGAATCAAAAAGAACACTTGAAAATGACTTTTAAGAATTTACATCAATTGTAAAAGGATTAATTGTACCTTTCTTAAAAGTAAGAAAATTGTTCCATGTCATATGGTGACCTTTGATATGACAGTAGTACTAACAGGAAGGATGTTAAGATACAAAACAGCCATGACAGCAGACATAGAGAAAGCCTGTACATTCAAAAGCTGACAAAGAAGTTACTGCAGTAAAGAACAACAAGGGAAGAAGAGAGAGAGAGAATGTCCCCATTTACAAGGAGCTGAATTTGTAATATAGCTAATATGAAAAGAAAGCTGAAGACATGGTGCTGTTCTGAATGGTGCTATTAAACGACAGTGCATCAGTTTTGTCAGAGACAACCAGACTATTAAATGAAGTTTGTTAAAGTTCCCTGATAAGGAAATCTCTGGGAATCTGTGCAACCAAAACTATCATAAACCTAGCTAAAGAAGCTTTTCAAGAGTGTGCAGGTTGACCAACAACTATCTCCAGGAGATTTGGATGGACTTTGTAAATGACTTGAGGACAAAATCCTTTGATTGTGAAAAGTGAGAGAATTCTATGTTCTGGAGGCTAAGTTGGAAATACTGACGCCATTTTTGTGTGTGGATTCATACAAATGATTGTAATCTTGTGAGATAATCTTTGTTATTCCAGGTGTGTTTTATAGTTTCTGCAGTCTACTGAATTATGTGAAAGTAAATGCTTCAAAAACTGGACTCCTGTTGGTATTTATTTCATGTGAGGGTTATATGGTGAATTTCGTTACTTTGATTCAATGAAAACAAACAAAAATGCTGAGATCAAAGCGGGTCAGGCAGCATCCCTGGAGAGAAAGCAAGCTAACGTTTCAAGTTTAGATGACTGTACAGTCATTAAAACAAAAAAATGCTGGAGATCACAGTGGGTCAGGCAGCATCCATGGACAGAAAGCAAACTAACATTTCAAGTCTAAATGACTCTTCATTAGATGACTGTACAGATGAAATGTTAGTTTGCTTTCTCTCCATGGATGCTGCCTGACCCACTGTGATCTCCAGCATTTTTTAGTTTTCAGTACAGATATCAGCATCTGCAGTAATTTGCTTTTATTTTGATTCACTGTTGCCCCTATGGGAATTCTAGCAACAATCAATCTGTTCTCTTATTTTAATTGTTTCTAAATCTGCAATTCCTTTATGGGCATCTGCTCCTAAGGAAAAAACATAGGCAGGACAAATGAAAGACAGCAGAAAAGTGAAGGGCCTGATAATGTAAACAACAACAGCAGGAGTAAGACTGTCCAGATCTCTAAAAGACTCTTCGTTGAGAACGAGAGAGATGGAGAGAGAAATGGAGGTAGATGCAAAGCAAATTAAACAGAAGGCAACAAAATGTAGAATGGTTATTTATTATCAGAGTAAAGATAACATTTTTGAGCAGTATTGTTAAGGAACTATAGAGACAGAGATAGTGGTTGTTGAAAAATAAACAGATGAGAGCACAAAATCATAATGACAAAGGGATTCTGTCACCAGTGCTGAATGAAGTTGCCTCCACCAGACATTTTTAGTCTGTTCCATTTCACACTCAGACTGAACCCTGACTCCAGCACTCCTCTGCCATGATGTTGGTGTGAATTCATTTTGGCTCCACACTGACACCAAACTGGAAGTCTGTCAATTCCGTGTTTCATGAATCTCATGTAAGTTCAGGCTCAGACTGCAGATCTGGGCTTCATCTATACTATAATTGCAGCACACATGGAGGGCAGAACTGCTTCACACTTGCATCACGGCTGAAATGTAAGCATAGCAAACAAAGGTTGAGATTTCTAAAGAGGAAGTGCAGCTTACGGTGTCCATTTGATCTATCACAGATACAGGCTTAATGCACAAGATTGTCAGAATCTTACTTCGTTGCTATTTGCATCAGAGAAGATTAGAGTTTGGAGAATGAAATGACAGTGTCATGCTGACCAAACTCAAGGAAGCTGTTGTTAGTAAGTTGATGAGAGCTGAAGTTTTGTCAGTGACCCATAACCTGCCTGGTCTTTCCTCCTGCAGCGTGGAGCAATGTTCTATTCATTGTCTAAATCTAAACTTGACCGATAAGCAGGTTTGGCATTTGAAATGCTTAAACAGCATTTATTTTGTCAAATGAATGCAGTGCCTGTTTATTCAGGTAGAAAAAGGGCTAAAGGTGAAAAGGAATTTCCACACCTGCTACCTGTCAAAACATGTCTCCTTGGTACACAGTGAGCCACCTTTAGAAAACACCATGATATAATACACATGCTGTTTCACTAGTGCTGCAGTGATATACAATCAGCTCCAGTTTAAAAAAGTATGAATTCAGCATTGTTACACTGCCCTACCTTCATGGTTATGCACTCTCAGAATGCAGATGTCCCAGTGCACTTCTAGAAACTTTCTAAGTCAGAATTTCAGACCAAGTCACACGAGCAGCTATTATGGCAGATAACCAAATGTTTGTTCAAAGAGGTAGGTTCAAAGAAATATCTGAATGGGGTAGGGACGTACAGACATTCAGTAAGGGAATTTCGAGCAGATTGCCCAGGCAGCTAAAGCTATGACCCCCAATATTTGACTGATATAAATGGGGACTGCAAAAGACACCAGAAAAAGAAGTTGAAACATTTCAAGGGTTCTGTGGTTGGAGGCAGAGATGTGAAGAAGTGATGCCATGGAGGGATTTGAAAACCGGGATACAGTTTTTAAATTTGAGGCATTTCCAATTTGGAAGTCTCAGCTATATCCCACTTCTGCTGCCTATGCAGGGCCATTCCTATAGTTCCTACACCAAACTTTGTCCCCTTAAGTTGACTGTCTCTCTCACTTAGCGGAGTCTTGCGTCCAGCATTGGAGTTCCTGATGCCATTTCACCCTCCTCCTCCATGTCCGGAAAGATCAGATTTAATCTGGTGTGGAGTCATCTCCCCATTAGCAACTGTGCTGGTCGGATCTCTGTAGTTTCATGACAGGTGGTCCTATATTCAAATAGCAACCGGGACAGTTTGGCATCCAGTGCAGCTGTAGGCTATTTCTTTAAGCCGGTCTTCAAAGTTTGGATTGATCTTTCTGCCAGACCAATGGATGATGTCTAGTATGAAGTTGTCCTTATATGTCGAATACCATTTGTCTTTAGGAAAGACTCAAATTCCCTGCTGGTAAATGATCGCTCATTCTCTGTGAGAATCTGTGTGTCGCAAAAGATGCGCACAGTTTTTCTATTGTTCCTCCCCACCTATTTGATGTCTGATCTCTATGCCAATCCAGCCACTTTGAGTGGACGTCCACCATGACCAAAAACGTTGAGCCCATGAAAAGACCTGCATATTTGATGTATAATTGACTCTAGGGATAACCCAGCCATTTCCATGAATATAGGGGATCTGTTGGCAGTCATTTTTGTCCTTGTTGGCACTCAGCACTGCCCCACCAATGCGACTATATTGGCATCCAATCCTGGCTACTTGTCATCTCTCCTGGATGACCCTGGTGGGGTTCAGCCGGTATCTTTTGGCGACCTTTGCTCGGGACAGTCACTTTCTCCCCTTAATAATATGCCATCCTCCACTGTGATCTGTTTTCTCTGGGTCCAAAAAGGTTTCAATTCTGGTTGTGACAGCCCTATGGATTCCCTATCAGCACTGACTATTTCAGTTTTGCCAGTACCGGATCCTTCAATATCAAAATCTGATATTGTTTGGTAGTGTGTCTTCTGGAAGTGTGTCCAGAAAATGTAAACCCATTACGGGCTCCTCCAGTGGTGGTACCACCGGTGGTGTATCTGCCAGCTGGAGCCGGTTCAGTGCATCCGCATTTGCTACTTAGTCTCCCAGACGGTGTTCCAACTTCTAATTGAACGAACTTAGAATTAGACCCTACCACTGAATTCGGCTTGAAACTTCGGACGGTACTGCCTCGTCTTCCGCAAACCCCAAACCTAGCAGGGGTTTGTGGTCTGCTACTATTACAACTTTATGTCCATAAATGTCCTGACTCCAAATATAACCACCAAACCTCCCTTCTCTATCTGGGTGTATTTACACTCTGCATTAGCCAAAGTCCTGAACGCATACTCTATTGGACATTCCTCTCCATTGGGCTACCTGTGAGCTAATACTATCCCAATGCTGTATGGGGAGGCATCACATGTCAATACCAGATCTCGTTTGTAATTGTAGTGTGCCAACACCTTAGAGGATGATAGTTGTTTCTTCACTTCCCTCAAAACTATGGCTTGGCTATGCAACCATTTTCAAACCTGACCCTTTTTTAGGAGTTGATGCTAAGGTGCCAGGATGGAGGCCAGGTTATGTATGAACTTTCTGTAACAATTCATCAGCCCAAGAAAAGACCTAATCTTCGGTACTGACATGGGAGCCAGGGCACCTTTATTCACCATTACTTTATCTTCCAACGGGTATAAGCCAGTCTTGATGGCTCAGTAGCCCAAGTAGGCCACTTGTGGTGCCTGGAACATACATTTTTCCCTTCTTAGGCATACACCTGCCTGGGATTATTTTCAAGTTCTCCAAGTGCTCCTTATGGTCTTCCATGTTGTTTGCATGTCATCCAGAGAAATGGTGACCTGGAGTAGACCTTGTAAAATATTCTGCATTGAAAATTTGCAGAGGCTGATGATACCCCAAATGGCAGTCTCATATATTAGTATGGGTATTAATTGTAGCATACTTCTGGGAATCCTCATCTAACCACAATTGCAAGAACAAATGGCTCATGTCCAGATTTATGATAGACACCCCCCCACCCCCCACCTTCCCTCCCCACCAGCTTTGCGTAGAAATCCTCTATGTGACAGATTGGGTATTTATCTAGCTGCAAAGAGTGATTTACCACTTGTTTAAAAACCCCTACAAAGGTGAACCCATCAGGCTTCACAATTGGTATGACCAGTGCTGCCAATCTGCAAACTGGACTAGTTTGATGATTCCTTCACTTTCCAGCCTTCCGATTTTTGCCTCCACTTTTGCCTGTAAGGCAAATGGCATTGGGCAGACCTTGTTGAATCATGGAATTGCTTCCTGGTCAACATGCAAGGTGGCCATAGCTCCTTTAATGGACCTTAGGCCTACCTGAAACACTTCTGGGTATTTAATTAGGATTTCACTCAGGCAGCCATTTTCTAATCGAAACATTATGAGCCAATCTAAGTGAATCGTTCTTAACCAATTGCGCCCTGTTGAGCTTTGGCCCAAACCTTTTATTACAATCAGTGGTAACTGAACCAATTGCTTTTCATAAGAGACCAGAACCAAAGTTGTACCTTTCATCTGTAAAGGTTCTCCAGTATAGGTTCTCAGTGTAACCGTGGTCTTTTCTAAACTTAAGGATTGGAATCCAGAGCGTGTTTTGGTAAAGACTGGTTCTGTGATCACTGAAACGGCCGTGCCAGTATCGACCTCCAGTAGAACTGGATGGCTATTTTACCAGATGTTTCTCTTGATTAGCTTTGATTTTGATATTGCTGAACAACTTAACTGTTCCAAGCCAGATATAGGTGGGCTTTCCAGGATGTGCAGTATCCTGGATACCGGCCTATGGGATCTCCTCATGTCTAATTGTACTTTTTTATTGTCTTGAGGTCACTTACCAGCAGTAACTACAATGGCTTGCTGACCTGGATCCTGAAGAAAACTTTAACTGTTTGCCCGTAGCTTGGCTTTGTTTTGGAATTTTGCTGTGTTCAGAATGTGTCCTGAATGAGTCTATGCAATTGGCATCACTTATGTGGTGTTTCCCAAACGTAGTCGGAATAGCGAGGGTGTCCACTTCTATTGACATACCCTGCAACTCATTTGCTCCACTTGCCGTGTTTTCCAATAGTAAAGCTAGTTGTACTGCCTGTTTGAAACCCAGTTGGGCTTCAGCTAGTAAATGGTTTTGTATGGTTACGTTATTAATCCGACAGATCAAACGGTCTCTCATTAAGAGTTAAACTAGAGTCACATCTGCCAGTCATCTTAAACCAGTCAAAAATCCAGATAGATTCCCCTGGTCCTTGAACAGGGGAGTAAAACTGATAGAATTAGTGGAAACTTGGGGTCGCAATGTTCTTTAACTCAACCAACCCTTGAAAGGTTTTAGTATCTGATGCCTGAGGGAAAGTTAGGCTTCTAATAACAGAAAAAGTTGCAAATCCATAAACTATCAGGAAAATTATTGCTTTTAATCTTTCCCAATATAATTTGCCTGGAAAAATAACACATTGTTTCCAAATACTGGGCCTATTCTTCAATGGCAGGATCAAACGGGTCAAGCTTCCCAAATAACAACATGATGTCAACACCAACTCAAAGATGACAGTTGCAAGAGAATTTCTTCAGTAGTGTGCTTTTATCTCATCACCACTGGCGGCACGGTGGCACAGTGGTTAGCACTGCTGCCTCACAGCGCCAGAGACCGGGGTTCAATTCCCGCCTCAGGCGACTGATTGTGTGGAGTTTGCACATTCTCCGGGTGCTCCGGTTTCCTCCCACAGTCCAAAGATGTGCAGGTCAGGTGAATTGGCCATGCTAAATTGCCCGTAGTGTTAGGTGAAGGGGTAAATGTAGGGGGATGGGTGGGATGCGCTTTTGCGGGTCGGTGTGGACTTGTTGGGCCGAATGGCCTGTTTCCACACTGTAAATAATCTAATCTAAAAAAACTCCATAGAGGCCAGTATTTTGTCACCAAGTCACCCTTTATTTATAGGAGAAAGTGAGGACTGCGGATGCTGGAGATCAGAGCTGAAAACGTGTTGCTGGAAAAGCACAGCAGGTCAGGCAGCATCCAAGGAACAGGAGAATCGATGTTTCGGGCATAAGCCCTTCTTCAGGAATTCCTGAAGAAGGGCTTATGCCCGAAACGTAGATTCTCCTGTTCCTTGGATGCTGCCTGACCTGCTGCGCTTTTCCAGCAACACATTTTCAACCCTTTATTTATACATGGAAATTCCTTGACACTGATCCAGTTCCGTCAGAGCCAGCTCTGAGCAACAGGATGGCTGACACTCCTGTTACTATCTATCAGCCAGGGCTCCCTAATTGAAACAGATTAATATCCCCCAATCAGGGAACTCATATTCTATGAGGTCCACTTGGTTGACTTTGTTACATCCACTGCACTGCTTTTGTAGATAACAACCATATTGAATCATGCAAACTCCATGGTATATCTGGCCCCAGAAAACTTGAATGAAATCCTCCTGCTCAATAATGCACTTTTTCTGTGGTTCTTAAAACTAATGCACTTATTTGCTTTCTGAAACATGTGGAATGTGTTACACAGTTCATAATTTTTTTTTCACCATTAGCCAGTGGACTTGCTTCCAGGAGATGCTTCCTTTCTGAGTCTCCAGATATCTTAAGTAGAATCACATCAAAGATGCAACATAGAAACAGGTCATTTGGCACAGCCAACCCATTAAAGCCTCCTTCTATCCATCATTATGTTTCTATAGCTGAGTACCACCTCCTCCCTCCTGTTTATCTAAATACTGTTTGCCTTAATTATTCCCTTTGGTAGCGCACTCCACATTCTCATCAGTGTTTGGAGTAAGAGGTTTCTTCTGAATTCCTTGGTTGATTTTATTTTGTAGACAATCTTATATTGGTTTTGTCCACAAGTGGAATAAGTATGAGAGGCCCCATGTTAATTTTCTGTAAGATTTTTAGTGTGTTAAAATTAGGTGCTGTAAGTACTATGTAAGTACAGTAATAATCTGTAAATCTCTGTAGTACAAAGTAATGTAGCACTATATAAATCTGTGGTTCAGAGTATCACACATCCATAAATTTTTAAAACTAGATTTGACATAATTATAGGGAAGTGGAGGTTTATATTGATGATAAAAGACAAGAAATCCCTGAAAAATCATCTGTAACTTGTCCCTATTTTTATTACTTTGAATTAAAATGTTTGGTCGTTGGAATAAGTTCAGTCTTTATTATCTTCCAAACACTTGGTTTTTAGGTGTGACTGGAGTCTGGAAGCTCTGGTTTGTTGAGAATTCTTTCAAAGTCCAATATCCCTGTAGCCAATGTGAGGTTTGTGCATTGACTTGTATTTGAGCATTGACTTATCAATGGCATGATGTTATGCACAATGTATTAGTACTCCATTGGCCTGTACCTCAAGGACAAAGTTTTCAAATAAGACATTGATGCCCACAATTGTTCCTTTGACTGTAACTGAAGCACTTGGACGCTTGTGCGAACCTATTTGTTTAGTAATGCATGTGTATACATAGGAGTGTGCTTTGTAACATTACAGCTCATCCGTTAGCTGTTTGCTTACAGCTTGTTAGCTTGTACATGTAAAGGATAGGATATATTTTTGAGTAAATTTTGTAGATATGCAAAAGTAGTATTTGGCTTAAGTGTGAGCAGATAATATTCAAGAATACTTTCTATCTCTCTACCTCCCTTGTTTATGATATTCCTTATGACTTCACCTCTTTAACCAAGTTGTCCCAATATTCTATTGTAGTGCAATTTTGGTTGATGTTGTGTTTTCAGATACCACTACTACTAGAATATAAAATTCTGATTTGGATAGTTCTCTGCCTTGAAACCTCCTTTCAATAGGTTGGGACCAAGGCCTGTCTAATTATCAATGGTAGCAGATAAACCATGGTGAATCTAAACAGAGGAGGCATTTGTCTTACATCAGAAGGTAATTTTTTGCATGGTTGCAAGAGGTACATTTTACATCAACTTGCTGGATGTAATTGCTGAGGATACTCAGGAACTGTTCAGAATGTCTCTGCTCCCTTTGAGTACTTGTGCCCAGTTCAGCTCTCTCTATCCATAGACTGTGTGACGGTTTCAGGTTGGGTAGAGCTCAATGTAAATAAGCATTAACTCCTTCAGAAGCATTAATTTATTCAACCATTTAATCCTGTTATGTTCCTTCGTCTTCATACTACATTAAAGGCACTGTATGAGAACCAGTGGGCATAATCTCAGAGTAATGGGTCATTATTTAAGATAGAGAAAAGAGAGAAGTTCTTCTTTTAGAACGTAGTGAACCTGTGGCGTTCTTGGGTCAGTAAGGATGAGTTTTAAGTATATATAACGTTGAGTTGGACAGATTTTTAATCAGAACTAAAAGTACTGCGGATTCTGTAAATCAGAGCCATAAATAGAAATTGCTGGAAAAGCTCAGCAGGTCTGGCATCATCTGTGAAATCAGAGTTAACGATTTGGGTCAGGTCGAGTGGCCCTCCAGAGAACCCAGGGTCACCTTGAGGAAGGTTCACTTAACTCGAAAAGTTACTTCTGATTTCTCTTCCTGGATGCTGCCAACCTGCTGAGCTTTTTCAACAATTCCTTTATTTTTGTTTCAGGTTTTTAATCATTAAGTGTTATGGGAAAAACAAGAAAGTGGTGTTGACGATTATCAAATCAGCCATGATCTCATTGAATGGCAGAGCTGACCCAAAGGACTGAATGGTCTACTTCTGCTCCTATGTTATATAGTTATATATAAAGGCATATTGTTGTTGAAAATTTTACTATAACATTACTATTACTGTAAAATTACTATAAAGCTGTTACAAGAATAAAACGTAGGAAGTAAGCAACATCATACACCAATATATTTCCTTAGTCAAATGGCTGACTGATTAGATTACTTAGATTAGATTAGATTACTTACAGTGTGGAAACAGGCCCTTCGGCCCAACAA
>NC_057741.1:31258832-31301851 GCF_004010195.1 Chiloscyllium plagiosum | reverse complement strand
CTGTGAGGCAGCAGTGCTAACCACTGTGCCACCGTGCCGCCCACATTATTAGTTGGCTGTTAATCAAAAGGCTAGTTTACTTCACTGCTGATTGCATTGATAAAAACATTTTTACCACAGGCAGAACTTTTCATTTTGGCTCATCCTGTTTTACAACCCCAACAAAACTTAACTTCCCATTTCCTCACCAGGTGTGGTGAATGGAGGTTTGGAAAATGTAGATTGAGTTTTGGTTATATGAAAAGGGAAGTAGATCTCATCAGTCTGTCCATCACTATCTGTTTTGTGCTCCTTCCAAAGTTGAATTTTATTCGCCATCACTGACTTGCTCCAGATGAAAGATGATGTGAAATTTAAACTCGATTAATGAACTTGGACTGTGATGGTTGAATTACTAAGCAAAACTAATGAGTTTCAGATGAGACATACAGCAGACAAATTCTTGCATAGTGTCATTCATGTGCAAAAAATACTCTAATCAAAAGTCGGATCAATCAAATATTGCCACATAAATATTCGATTAAGGATAACATTATAAGGAAAAGTTATAAACATGTTAGCACTGTGAGGAGGTGCTAACAATAGTCAGATTCATAGAATAGAATCCCTACAGTGTGGAAACAGGCTATTTGGCCCAACGACTCCACACAGATCCTCTGAAGAGTAACCCACCCAGACCCATTCTCCTATCACTCTACGTTTTATCCCTCAGTGATGCACTTAACCTACACATCCCTGGACACTCTGGGCAATTTAGCATGGCCAATCCACCTAACCTGTACATCTTTGTGACTGTGAGAGGAAACCAGAGCACCCGGAGGAAACCCACGCAGACACTGGGAGAATGTGCAAACTCCACACAGACAGTTGCCTGAGGCTAGAATCAAAACCAGGTTCCTGGTGCTGTGAGGCAGCAGTCCTAACCACTGAGCCACCGTGCCCCCCCCCTTGTTGCTGGTTTGTGGAAATTGTCATCTGTATGATGTTGAAAGTTGTAGTAATGTCTGATAGTTTGGAGATTTTGGGTAATGAGGGTAGGGTTGGAAAGGTTATTTCTCAGATTAAATGTTTTGGCTTTTGATCTGCTTATCTATATTTTAGCGCAAAAATCCAGACAGCAGCCAAAAAAATCTTTTCAAAACACTTTAATCATTGCTGGTTGTCTTTTATCATCTATATAAAGGATTAAGTTGTGCAATAACGTTTTACCACTCTAGTTAATATCCAATGGATTTGCATTTGGGCTGTCCAGATTGAGAGATTTTTATTGGGTGAGGTGGTTATTTGACAAAAAACTGGGTAAATGGATTTGAGGGGCAGATCAGTCATTGATCTAATAGAATAGTAGAACAAGCTTGAGAGGTTGAATTCCATGTCACAGTTCCTGTGTTACTAGAATAAATCGAAGGTGATGGTGAGGAACAGAAATAATGAGGTGAGTTGGACCTGGAGAGATGTTTGCCTCTTGCCAACTCATAATTATGTTTGGCCTGAGAAGACCCATAGACCATCTTCCTGATCTGCTGTAATATAATATAAGTGGTCAATTAATGGTCACTTAATGGTCTCAGATCACCATTTTCCCAATTTTCTGCTTCCTTGGCTGAAAGGAAAGGTGGCTAGTCTGGGAAACCAGATGACCTGCCTGCTGGGTTGGCTTGTGTCTCCATCTGTTCCAATTTTGAGAGAATCGAAGGTATAAATAGGGGTAAGGCATGGCCTCTGAGACCTACCCATTCCAGATCCCTCCTCCTCCCCTTCTCCATATTACCAACACCCCCCAACACGAAGAAAAATGTAGTTTCCCTTCTCACTGCTGGATTGCCTAAAGCTTACTGACTGATGGTGCTTAGGACACAAACTGCTGACCTCTCATTGGCATCCAAGGTCAACAGAAGCTGCTGGCTAGTGTTAAAGCCTGTGATTTGCTGAGAAACGTGCCCATGCTCACCTGTCAAGTTTTAACATGTTTATTAGTGCACATCAGGTATTATCTTGGTAGCGTGGGTAATAAGTTCATTGATGCTTAACACACCCACTTTCCTCAAAAAGGAAAAAAAAAATTCCATCCCAAGTGTTTGAATTGACCCAAAGCAACATTTGAATGTGCAACTAATTTTATTACACTCCAACAATCAGTTAAGTCTTCAGCTTCTAGAACTTTTTATTTTATAACGAGATATTTTATAACAAAATATTTGCTAACGAGATATTGTAGAAATACATGCCTGTTAAATGTGATTTCTCAGAATTTGCATGTCTGTCGTTAATCATAGTGAAAATGCATTGATGTTTCTTTAAAAGAGAACATTCAATCCAAGCTTTTGTGGCTAATTATCCGACTAATATATCTGATCATTTCTTCCAAGTATACATTGTAAACTTGACATATTTAGAATTATTACTTGCTGAGGTTGGAAATTTAAAATACTAGGCAGCGCATCTTTATCATTCCGTTGATGCAGAGTGCAGCAGTGGAGGGAACTGGAAGTGTGAGGCACTTGTTAAGTAGAAACCTGTCTGACTTCTCGGCTAAAATGCTATTTGTTCTACATTGAATTGTCCTTACAGGAAGTCTGTCATCCGAGCGTGCCCTACGGAAGCAGCAACAGTTGGACAACATCATCTCCATTGTGACTAAACAAGCCAATCCTGGTGATACTATTGTCGATTTCTGCAGTGGTGGGGTATGTAATTTTTAAAAACATGGTGTTACTTTTGTTACATTACGTTGAGTACACAGTTTATCCCCAACAGCTACCCAAGTGATAAGATTATGGATGCAAGTCCGTTTCCAGGACTTGAGTATAAAATCTTGATTAGGTAAAAACAATGACTGCAGATGCTGGAAACCAGATTCTGGATTAGTGGTGCTGGAAGAGCACAGCAGTTCAGGCAGCATCTGAGGAGCAGTAAAATCGACGTTTCGGGCAAAAGCCCTTCATCGGAATAAAATCTTGATTGACAACCCAGGACAGCATTAATGGATATCAGTGCTACCATCTCCCAGATGAGAGACTAAAGCTAGGCACTGTCTGGCCTCTCAGATGAACAGGATATAGCTTGTGGCATGATTTTCAAGAAAAGTGAGGAAACACTGTTTAATATCTCTCAATCATTATTACTATGGAATATTATCTAGTCACTAGGGCTTTGGTGTTTGTGGGCTTGGCTCCCCACAAACTGGCTCTTCCGTTTCTTACATTACAGTAGTAAATTACATTTCAAAAGTGCTTCAGTACTTTTATAGGGATGCCCAAGGTTGCAAAAGGTGTTATGTCAATGCAATTTCTTTCTTTCACTGTTGCATTGGTAGCCACATCTGTTTGCTTCAAATATTACGGGCAATTCAGTTATGTTTGTATTAAAGTAGTTAGTGCAAAGAAGTTGCCTCATCACTTACGTTCTAAAAATCAAATTTACAAATATAACGAACTTAGATAAATACTGAAACCAGCCAATGGTGATAATTCTTCACTCTGACTTCTGCAAGTGATATTATACGCAGCAGAATTGTTTCAAAATGGCTTAAAATTTGCCTATAACTCTCGTTTTTTAAAAAAAAGAGGATGTAATTCTTTTTGTGCCGTGGAGCAAGAGTGGGTGAGCAGAGTTGATATACAGATCAACCAGTGATTGAATGGCCTTTTCCTGTTGCAGTATTCCAACATAATTCAGTAATTCATGTGGCTCACCGTTCGTCAAGCTGTTGGAGTGCATGGCAGTGAAAAGTATGATTTCTGAGTATGTAACTTTATTTGCACCTCAATTATTGTGGAGGAAAATTGGATATCTGGCTTTTTTTGGAAGAAAAGTAATATTGACTCAAAATTTATAGTCAATTCCACTTCTATGAAAGGAGTTTTCAGACCAATTCAGTTCACATCTGATATTTGTTTTTCTATTGTGCCCACCGTGTTTGGAAGCATCTATCACACATTGAACTATAGTCCTACTAGACTTGAAATATTAACTGTTATCTCTCTGCAGATGCCAAGTGACTCAACTTCATTCTGTACCTTACAAAGTATAAGACTTCAAGAATTCAGCTGACAGATAGCCAAAGGAATATAGTTTCATAAAAGTATGCAGGTCTGATCTCAAAATATGTTGTGGTCCACTGATTGACTCAGTTATTCCTTCTCTGTTTACAGGGTCATGTTGGGATTGTTCTTGCTCACACTTTGCCGTTATGCCAGGTATGATATTTTTAAAACAGACCTAGTCTCCCCACTACAATGTGAAAATTGGAACACGCAGTAAAAATTCTGTGAAAAGATGTAAGAAACTCATGTGGCAATAATCAGACCAAACACATTCACTGTGTGCTGCAGAAAACAGCTAAAGCTCCATTGTGAAGCTGTGCCAACATTTTCTTTTAATGCTGCTGGGCGTCTGTTGTTTCATACTTTGGGCTTCAGGCCAAGTTGTATGCTGGTCTCTTTGATTCTGACTTGGATAAAAGTTGTTTGACTGACAATTGCCTTTCTCCTTTTGCATTCTATCCAGCAAGAGTGTTTTTACTGAATGATCTCTCTTCAGCTTTCCTCATAATCCAGCCTCGGAATATATCAAAGTTCACTGTTGCCCGTTTACTCGCTAGACTATCAAACTCAGAAATGCTGTTAGATGGTATACAAAAGATTGAGAATGTCCCCCAAAAGCTAGCAGTTCAAAGAAAAAAAAGCAATAAAAAAACTATTTGTTTTGATACTGTCTTTAGCAGCAAAATTGAATAAAAGTTATTTTGGAACTGTTTTGCTTAGTTCGCAGTATGGCAGTTACACATTAAATTTTTTTTTTGCGCCATCAGATGGTAATACTCAATGACTATACCACATCAGGTGATTTGTTTCCCATACAGACAAAATCTTTTCCAGCTATCTGTCAGAATGTTTCCAGGCTCCAGCACCAACTTTGTATGAATCTGAACAATCACACACAGTTAAGATTCTGTTATGAAGATGTGAGTGTACTTTGAGAGTTAAAAGCAGCAGAACTACGGACACAACACCAAGTGTTCTCAATAAGGTAACAATGTAATGCTTGGTCGAACAACTCGATTAACTTATTGCCTGCAGACAAAAACAAATTTGAATTCGGCCAATCAGTTTAAATTATACCCCGAAGAATACCAAACGCCAATCCAGTTTGAATTTAGTATATTGACTATCTTAAAAGCCAATGACACAATCCAATGCTTTGGAGGTATAAGACTGGGAAAAATTGAATAGTTGAGGGGAGAACTGCAAACCCAGCATGTAAACAGAGTGCTTGAAAAATAGCTCTGTTAAAGGTACCTTTTCGATCAGCAACCTGTGACGCAGAAATTCCTAAGAAGAAGAAAAGAAGACGCAGGAAGATCCAAATAGAAGAACCGAAAGTTGCCTGGTTTTGAGATAAGAAATGTTGTTTTGTAAATCTTAACTGAGAGTTTTATTTAAAGATCTAGGACACTAACCTACAAGTGTTTAATTCTTCGATTATTTGTACCCCCAAATCTATTCAAATCTGTCTCAATCAGTTCAGATCACGGACCCGAGCCCCCAAAATTGTTATGACCCGGGTGAACTCTCCTGCTTAATTTAAAACTAGCAACAAAGGAAAAACTTATCCTGCGCAGTAATCTGTAAAAATTAATGTGGCCAAGAACTATTTAAAGTAAAAATTAACAACGTTATTTCTTAAAGTATAACAGAGAATAATTAACTAACAACTATCTACAAGTCCTTACACTAACCTACCTTTTGCCTTCCCTTCTACAATACTACTCTGATAAAACTCTCAGTTAAGATTTACAAAACAACATTTCTTATCTCAAAGCCAGGCAGCTTTTGGTTCTTCTATTTGGATCTTCCTGTGTCGTCTTTTCTTCTTCAGAGGAATTTCTGCATCACAGGTTACTGATTGAAAAGGTACCTTTTAAGAGAGCTATTTTTCAAGCAGTCTGTTTACATGCTGAGCTTGGCAGTTCTCCCCTCAACTATTCAATTCTTCCCGGTCTCATAACCCCGAAGCATTGGATTGTATCATTGACTTTTAAGATGGTCAATATACTAAATTCAAAATGGATTGAAGTTTAGTATTTTTCGGGGGTATAATTTAAACTGATTGGCCGAATTCAAATTTGTTTTTGTCTGCAGGCAACGAGCTAATCGAGTTGTTCGACCAAGTGTTACATTTTTACCTTATTGAAAACACTTGGTGTTGTGCTTAGTAGTTCTGCAGCTTTACACCCACATCTTCATAACAGTTTGAAATTAACCCGTTCGTTACCTGAATGTCTTCCAAAGCTGCTTACTACAATTGGCCAGTTGTCTTCCCTGACCTCTAACACTGCCTCCATGGAATATACGCAGGCTGTTCCAGAATAGGATGGTGTATTTTCATATAACTTACATTAAAAATATGTTTGGAGTTAAATTTTGTTCTAAGTGCTTTAAAAAATGTATACTTGAGAAGAGATTCTCACTGACTAAATGTTGTCCTACATTCCAGGTGATCTTAGTGGAAAACAAAGAAGAATCCTTAATACGTGCCAAGGACAGGTGTGATGACCTCAAGTTAAACAACATCTGGTTCATCCAGGCTAATCTGGATTATTTCACAGGACCATTTGAGATTGGTGTAAGTGAACATTGCAACCGAGTTAAATCATGTCAATGTCATGCATCAGCCAGCAAAGTTGTACACTGAGCTTGAGTCATACTGGACTTGATGCTCCACAGATGCTACCAGACCTGCTGAGTTTCTCCAGCATGCTCTGTGTTTGTTTCAGATTTCCAGCATCTGCAGTATTTACCGATATTAGCAAGTCATGTTCCTACTTGATAGTGACTGTATTGTTCTTTCCCAAGCCCTGGTTTCACCCCTTATGTACTAGAACTGGTAACTTGTGCTAGGGAGGCATTCCCAAACATTGTAAGATGACCTTCCACTATCCATCCTCCACCATCCAACAATCGCCTTCTTTCTCTCTCTCTCTCTCTCTCTCTCTCTGTCTTTTTCTATTCTCACTTTCTTTCACTCTATCTCTATCTCCCTCTCTCTTTCTGGTTCAAGGAGCCCTCAGTTTTCTGTACAGAAGATCCTTTTGTACTTACACATATTTTCATGCTAGATATTGATCATAGATTAAACAATTGTGATCTAAGTTTGGTGCTAGTATGGTCCAGATTTAACACAAGCATATGCACTAGTGTCATTCACAGTTAGTATCTTGTAACTTGAGCTGTGTTGACAATGTTTTTTGGAGCCAGCATTCCAACATTGTCCTTTTTCATAGTAGATCTGTGAAAACAATCTGTCAGCAGTATCGGTGACCCAGAACAAGACAGAGACTCCCATCACCCTGTATCAATGTTTGCATAACGACTGGCATCTCAGTAGCTGTAAACAGTGTGCTTGCAGGTGTTATCACTTGGTCAGTCACAGTCTATATGCACTCAGACTGAGGAAGAGGAGCAGGAACTTGTTGCCAGGTTGAATATTGAAATCCTGTTAATGACCCTTTACTTTGCAAAATGCAATAATGCAGTGGCAGTGCACAGACAGTAAGAAAGGAAATGAAAGTGCTGACCAAAACATCAATCACTTGTTTAATGCATGGATGGGCAAGGAATTGACACATACTGCCCCAGATCCTTATGCTAGCCTGGAAGGAGGCAGAAAATGTTGAGAAAGGATATAATCTTGATTGCTATTCAGGTTCAGATTAACTCTGATCCCTGAATGAGATCACACAGCAGTGCCATTGACTGCCCTGCACCCTAGAGATACAGTATTCTCAGTTATTGCTGGATGGCAGTACCAAAGCCTGCAGACCTGAATGGTGACAGAATCAAATTCAGGTGTCTACTGATCTGTCTGGCATACCATAATACCGTTTACTATGAAATACTGTATTTGGGGTCCTTCAAAACCTGTCCTCAATCTTAATCTTAACTTGATGTTAGATCACTACAGGAGTCTAAACTTTGAACTGCTGCTTAAGGTCCAAGCTCCAATGCACATTTATATTGTATGCAAGCTTAACAGCTTCACCTTCTGGTCGTCTTACTGCAATGTTTACTGTTGTACAATATTCCTATTTCTGTCGATGCTTTGTAAAAGTCTCACTTGTAGGCTATCTAGCAATTTATCAGATTTCAGCTCCCACAACAATTTGATTCGAATCAGATAAATAGTTGCATGATTCGATGGAGAATGATCGGGACACTGCAATGAAAATAATTTTAAAATCTAACACCATAAAATTTTTAAAATGCATTTAGCGCAGCTACAATCAAAACAGCAACAAAAGATAGCTTGAAGAGTAGTTAGCAGATGAGAATAAATAAAAAGAGAATTTTTGCCTTTGTGTTAATGTTGATATCGGCAATCCTTTAATTTCAGCATTGTCAGTGCATCATGTCCCTGTCACACTTGTATGTAGTAAGCAAGAGTTGGACAGGAAGCTTTTTTTTCCAACAGAGGGTAGTGCAATTCTAATACCCTTCCCTGAACTTTTCCCTCTCCAGCCCGCCCCTATCTCCAAAATTGTGTTTTGGGTTAGCTGATATGTTAAAGACTTAGATAAATGCCTTTTTGCTAGGTAAGTGTATCAAGGTGTATGGAGCAAAGGTGGGTTAGTCAGGTGAGCCTTGACCTGACTGGCAGAATAGCAGACACAAAGGATTGAATGGTCTGCTGCTAATGCAATGTAATGAGATCTGTGCTGATCAGCTTACTTATGATACTGAGAAAGCAGCAGGTACACATTGTTAAATAGGGGTAATTTCTCAAGCAATCATAGTTGATTTGTTTTGTTAATCTTAGACACTTTCAAGTTTCAATTCACAGTCATTTTCTCTGTTACTTCAAAGTATTATTCAGAAATTTGCCTGAGATATTGAGTAAAACAGTGAATTATCTGAATAACAAAGACTTCCCTTGCATCAAAGAAATTACAAACTTGTAACAGTGTGAACTTTGATGCAGAAAAAAAGCATGCTGCTGCAAATCTCGAAGGGTTAATTGGATGCTTCCCATCAGCCATTTCCAGTTACGTAGATAGAATTATTTTGTAGCAGATTCAAGTATGGAGTAGGAACAATATGTGATTACTCAATTATAAACCATCACCATGAGCTTTTTGAGCTGGAAAAAGTATATGGACAGCTGCCCATTGTGCAGATCTGTAGTTTTTCCAAAGCATACTCTAATCCAGATTTTTTAAAATTCACATTACTGTTTCATTAGTAATTACCATTGTGTTTTAAAATTATGGTTAGCTGCCTTTTTGAATATGACTGGCTTACTAGTGAAATTAAGAGACAATCACATTTCAGTGGGTCTGGAATCACATATAGCAAAGAAGCTCATTCCTTCCGAAAGGACAATAGTCCAGATGGGTTTTTACAATAATCTGATAGCTGCATTGTTGCTATTACCAGTGCTTTTTTTTTTAGAATCCAGATTTATTTAATTACTTAATTTTAATTCCCCAGCTACCATGATAGGAATTGAACTTGCATTTACCGATTATTAGTCCAAGCAATTGGAGACAAGTTAGAAGTGGTGTTCCCCAGAGATTGGTGTTGGGACACTTGCTTTTCTGATTTATATAGATTATTTGGAGATGGATTATGTGGGAAAAATCAATAAATTTACAGATAATACTAAGCTGGGGAAAACAGTGCATTGTGAGGATGATGCTGAGTGACTTCAGAGGGACATTAACAAATTGACCAAATGGCAAACACCTGACTGATGAATTTCGATGCAGAGAAATGTGAGGTTTTGCATTTTGGTCGAAGATACATGGAGAGAAAATACAGGCTCAATAGTACAAGTATAAGGGAGCACAGATGCAGAGGGGCTTTGGGGTTCACATGCATGATTTTCTGAAGGTGGCCAGGCAAGTTGAAAAAGTTGGAGAAAGTGAGGACTGCAGGTGCTGGAGATCAGAGCTGAAAAATGTTTGCTGGAAAAGCGCAGCAGGTCAGGCAGCATCCAAGGAGCAGGAGAATCGACGTTTTGGGCATAAGCCCTTCTTCAGGAAGTTGAAAAAGTCATTGAGAAGGCTTCTACGATCCTGCAGTTTATAATTAGAGGCATAAATTATAAATGGAAATGTGTTGCTGGAAAAGCGCAGCAGGTCAGGCAGCATCTAGGGAACAGGAGAATCGACGTTTCGGGCATTAGCCCTTCCTGAAGAAGGGCTAATGCCCGAAACGTCGATTCTCCTGTTCCCTAGATGCTGCCTGACCTGCTGCGCTTTTCCAGCAACACATTTCCATCTCTGATCTCCAGCATCTGCAGACCTCACTTTCTCCGCATAAATTATAAAAGCAAGGAAGTGATGCTAGACCTCCACAAATCATTGGTCAGATCATATTTTGAATACTGTATTCAGTTCTGGGCACATTATTTAAGGAAAGATGTTAAAGCACTGAAGAAAGTTCACAGGCAATTTACTCGAATAACACCAGGAGTGAGGGATTTTTGTTATAAGGATAGATGAGAGAAACTGGACATATGCTCCTTGGAGAGGACCTTATTGAGGTGTTCAAGATTATGAACAATTTGGACCAGGTGAAAAAGGATATTCTGTTTGTACTAGTTGGTATATCAGTAACTAGGGGCCACAATTTCAAGATTGTCAGCAAGAGAGCTAGGAGTGAGATAAGGAGAAACTTCTTCACTCAAAGTTGTTAGGATTTGGAATGCAGTGTTTGGGAGAGTGATGGGGGTGGATTCCATAGGAGGTTTCAAAAGAGAACGAGATATATATTGGGAAGTGATGAATTTAGAGGGCTGTGGAGATAGGGCTGGAGAATGGGACTGGCTGGAAAACTCTTTCGGGATTCGGTACAGACAATGGTTCGAATAGCCTCCTTCTGTACTGTAAAGATCTATGATTCATTTGAGAATAATTCACACTATATCATTAACCTGCTCCCTTTCATAACACACACTCCACTGACATACAGAAATGCAACTCCCTCATTGCAATGCAGCTTATTAAAAGGTGGAAAAAATGCACTACTCACTGAAAGCATCTGCTGGATAATATAACTTAAAAGTATTCTCTTAAGTTTTTAAACATTTTTGTCAGACATTGTAGAAACCTTTCAACAACAGAGTATAAAATCTGTATGCTAAATTTGTATGTCCAGTAAAGATTGTACACTCGTTGTGTAATGCTACTTTGGTATTTATTGGAAAATTCATGTAGAAATCCGGGCATACAGTGCACCATTGTAGAAATGCAGCTTGTAATCGAACACGTCTGCCTTTTCTTTTCAATAGCAGGAATTCCAAAGTTTTACCAAAAAATGAAGGCAGCTGTACCAGATCAAATCAGTTGCCAAGCACCAGGAATATTCAACTTTACTCATTAACGTGCACAGCTTGCCAGTTCTGTATTCTCCAGTTTGGAGTGTTGCCAATACTGCTCTGTATTTACAACCAGTATCAGAACAGACTTTGAACTTGTCGACAAAGAGGGGAAAGGTGCTTGGGATCATTGCTATGATATCCAGTGACCACCTAGTGCGATGTGAACTTGAGGCTGGATGCATTTGAAGCAATCCGTATGTGCTTACAAGTGAAAACAAACCATGGCAAATGTGTTATCCAGGTTTATTCTGTTCCTATAAGTAGTAGAAACCTAATATCAGTCAAATACCTAAAAATAAGCCTTTGAGCTCACATGTTATGCAATCCAAATCAGTGAACTTGGGAACTTTTTTTTTAAACCACTCATATTCACCCAGAGAATGAACGGCATCCAGGAATATCAATGACTGGATGAAAACATATTTTATTTTAGTATATTACCAAACTCCATGAGCTGCTACATGCCTCCATCATTGGTGGATGTTATTCATCTGTTTAGAGAAACAATATCTGAGTATAAACATCTTGAATAAACTTGATAAAGATACACATGCTCTTTTTATTGACTCCCTTCCTCTGCCTAACAGTAAGCCTTAGCTATTCTGTATTGTAGATCAAAGTATTATGATGTCAGTTCCCAGGAAGATGGAAACAATTTTTGAACAACACACAGACATGTTGCTGGAATCCTTTAGAACAATTACCTTTGATGGGTTGCTGGATTTGTGAAATTGTAGGCAGATTCACAACAATTTCATGGAATGTGCCTCTTTAGGGTTTTGGTGTGAAGGAAAGTTGAAGGTAACAAAAGTGATTTTTATTAAGCCAGTAAAATAACCTTAGCTTGGTGTGAATATATTAGACCTATTTATGAGTTACCTTGTAATCAGGGAGAAGCCTCATTAAATGTTAAATTAACAAATAGCACATTTTCCACTAAAATAAAAAACAGACCAACTGTTCAGACCTGTATGAATGTATTTGTTCTTTTAATTAACATGAAAGCAGTATACAGTTAAGACGTGTGAGACACAGCTATTTCATCACTGTCACTTTGGGTATGCCTCTTCATGTCATTTGAGAAGCTGCTGAGGCAACTAGGTAAACCCTTGTGCTTTCCATTAAATAAGACAATATTCTGGGGTCATGAAAGATGCTATATAAATCCAAGTTGTTCCTCTTTTCTTTCTGAGTTTGCTGCCCCAGGACTGAGTTCACCTAAAGTTTTGCAAGGTGGAGAGCTCAAGTGGTTTGAGACACACATTCATGAATTTTAGTAGAGCACTTCATTTTGAAAACGCAAGAATGAAGAAAGAACCTCATTGTTAAAGAACCTCTTTCCAGAGTTCCCTGATATCAGATTGGTACCATGTCATAACTTCATTCCTTAAGGTCTAAACAATAGTTTCATAATTTGAACAGTTGAATCATAGATTTGGCACGACAAGTAGATCTGAATACGTCTGTTCCCCTAATTTTGATTAGACTGGGAGGAACATTCAAGTAAAGATAGAATAAACTGCCTTGCCTTCACATTATATCTTGTGAATTTTGCCATTCTGAGTCGACTGTTAGATCAGTTTCCATGCATTGGGTGACATGCATATCACTGAGTGCTTCAGCTTTGTTTGCACTTGTATTCCAGCTGGTTTATGTATTAATTTACTTCACCAGAATCATATTGAATCTGTCAAGTGATAACTGTCCACAGTATAGTTCCCATGGGTCATTCTCAAAAACTGCATGGTGGTGGGAGTTAATTTTACGTGTCAAAGATTTAAGTTCATTACCAAAACAGCATAAATAGGTTTTGCAGTCATGCAGTGACTTTGACCAGATGTCATGTGAACTAATAACGTAATGCAGAAAGAAGCTCCATTTGTCTCTCTCCAGATTGATTCAGGAATCCCAAAGTACTTCAAACAACTTACTTTGAAATGTCGTCTCTATTAAGTAGCTGAATAATTTTACACACAGTAATGAAATGAACTGACCTGCTTTTCTTGTATTGCTTGAGGAGATGATCATTGGCTGAGATACCAGGAGAATTCACTACTCTGGAGATCTTCAGTGCAGAAACAGACCATTCAGCCCAACAGCTCCATGCTGTTGTTTGTGCTATAGGCGAGCCACCTTTCTACTCCACTTTGAACACTCCAAATATCCATATCACTGCTGTTATACCCACAGAGTGGGTTGTTGGGAGAGATTAGAAATCAACTTGGATCCCAACCTTTTCTGTGGTTGTATCATGTTGGAGTTGTTAGAGGTTCCGCCTACTATTAGAGCTAATAAGGCTCAATGAGGAAACCCCCTAAAGTTGGTTTAAGCTCAGTGGGAAATGAGGCACATCTACTTTCTTGCCAGTGTCTAGGATAACTGCCTTGTTGATGGTGGCGGATGACCAACCTCTAGTTGGGCTTGTAGTTGTGGCAGCTTGGCCAGTATCTATTTTAAAGTTTTAATTCTTCTGCAGCACTTGGTCTGATTGGCACCCAGTGATCCAAAGACACTTCTGGGGTATATATCAACCATATGATTTTTTGCTGCCCTTGGATATATTGTCATAGTCAGGGGCGAAGGCTAGTGCTGTTCCTTCTCTGTTTATGCCAGTCTGGTTTTGAATGAGGAGCTTTCGATGCATGGGCTCTTTTATTCTCTGCATTAGTTTTAGAATGAATTTAAACCAAAAGATAACCTGTACAACAGCTGTCTACCCAATATGAAGCATTAAACAGTCACTCCCACACTCTCATGTGCTCCCTTGGCAACTGTTTACATGGTTGCATGGGTGGCACTCAATGTGAAAAAGAGCAAGAAAATAAGGTTTTGTAATTTTATGGTAATCACGGATTAACATAAAGTGGAACAATAAGAAGAATTTTTAATTAGATCAGAAATGCTGCAAACACTCCAGAAAGTTTGAAGAGTTTAGGAAAGTAAATTTCACAGTACAATGCAGCCACATAAACCTGAAATGTCCCTGGTTCAATACCTGCAGTATATTAAGATAGGCAATCTCAACTCGGTAGAGTTGGCGTCAACTTCACTCGAGTAAAGAAAGGGAAGTTAGGCAGAATTTCTGCAGTTTCTAGTTACTTTTCACTGACTGGAAACCATATTTATGGGCATTATAATTGGGGTTGATGCTTTCTGTGAATGAAAAGGAAAGACTTAGAGTCATACAGCAGGGAAACAACCTTCAGTCCAACTTTCTGCACCGACCATACATTCCAATATGACCTAGTCCCATTTACCAGCATTTGGCCAATATCTCTCTAACTCCTTTGTATTCATATATCCGTCCAGATGCCTTTTAAATGTTGTAGTTGTACCTACCTCAACCAATTCCTCTGGCAGTTCATTCCATACATGCACCACCCATGGTGTGAAAAAGTTACCCCTCAGGTCTTTCTAAATCTTTCCCCTCTTGCCTTGAAGCTACACCCTCTACTTTTGGATTCCCCAACCCTGGGAAAAAGACCTTGGCTATTCATCCTATCCATGCCCCGCCTGATTTTATAAATCTCTGTAAGGTCTCCCCTCAGCCTCTGATGCTCCAGGGAAAGAAGCTGTAGCCTATTCTGTCTCTTCCTATAGCTCAAACCCTGCAGTCCCAGCAACATCCTTTGTAAATCTTTTCTGCACATTCAAGTTTAACAACAACCTTTCTATAGAAGGGCGACTGTATTCTAAAAGTGTATTCTAAAAGTGGCCTCACCAATGTTCTGTATGGCCACAAACATGACATGCCAACTCAATGTTCTGATCAATGAAAGCAAGTATGCCAATCACCTTCTTCATCACCCTGTCTGCCTGCAACTCCACTTTCAAGGAATCTGTTTTTGTGATGTTGGTTGAGGGATAAGTATTAGCCATGACACTGATGAAAACTCCCCTGCTCTTCTTTTCCAAAAGACAGCACATCTAACAGCACAGTACTTTCTTAGTACTGCACTGAAGAGCTCAAATTCTGGGCTGAGAGTTGAAACTGGAACTTGTGACTTGGAGACTGAGGGTATTACCCACTGAGCCAAAGCTGACACATTGTGGCTTTTTAAATGAACCATTGGATTGCTGTCAGCTAATGTAATATAGATTTGTACTCAATAATTCTGAAAAGAGAAGTGGAGAAGCAATAAGAAAGGGAAAAGAAACTGTTTTGAGTTTTAACAACTGACGGTTAGTTACTTTATTCACACAATCTTTCATTCTGCCAGTGGTTCTGAAGGTGTGGAAATTAAGTGGATTGAGTGTCTTTAGTTGAGTCTTCCACTTGTACCATGTGGTTGACAAATGAAGGAAAATCAAACTACAAAATTCCTTTTTAATACTGGGAAGAAATTGATGCTGAGTCAAATCCTCTTCAAGGCAGTTACAGTGGACATTCTTCTTAACTCCATGTTTTTCCTTCACAGGTTGCACTTCATGCATGTGGAGTGGCAACAGACATGGTGATTGATCATTGCAAGAAGGCACAGGCAGCCTTTGTTATCTCTCCATGCTGTTATGGCTTCATACAGAACACAGTCAAGTTTTCTTTCCCCAGAAGGTATGTCTTGACCTTGTACGGATCAGATATTTCAGTTTCCTGATGTTGCATTTCACGCTTTGGCTGGCATTACTGGTACTTTCTAGTGGAAAGTCTCTGTTCATGTGTAAGTCATTTGGGCCACTTTGTTCATTAACCAGTCATTCAAAATTTGATTTTTCTATGCGTTGATAATTTAAAAATTCTGTCTGTGCACAAATGCCTGAATGTTCTGCCTAATTGTTGTTGTAAGTTGCAATTGAGGCTGATTCTGACCTTCCCTAGCCAATTGCTGACTTAGATTTAATTACACTGGATGAGTCAAATAGAGGGCATATTTGGTAGGAGGTAATGTACAATTCTAACACATCCTGTGAACTGTTGAAAGCAGCTATAACGTTGATTGTCAAATCAATTGATTCAAACATTATAGCAACAAAACTTTTAATTTGAAGAGAAACACATTGAGATTTTGGATTATGTTTTGGCCAGCCTTCTGTATGCCCAAGCATTTCTGTGGAAACCATTCATGTTCTGTCGTGAGGTCAGTTTACAGCTCATTCAGCTAACTCTTCTAACAATGTAAGAAGTGCTTAAGTGTTAAGGAGTGTTGTCATGATTTGCAAGTACATTCAAAACCTGACACCCACACCCTCCCTTTAATGAATGACTGCAGGATCAAACCCAGGTTCTTGTTTAAAGAGGTGCATGCCTGTAACACTTAGAAGAGCTGAGATGCATTCCAACCCATATAGTTAGAAATATTTCCCATAAATTGAAAGCCACTCATTTAAACAGTGGAAAAAGATTGCAATCGCAAATCAAGTACCAAAATTCTAAAGGGTTGTGCTCAATCACATTTACATTTTATATTTTGTTTGTGTCCCACAGTTTATAATATGTTAGCCATGGGTGCTGTTTTGCATATATTTGCAAAGATCTTCTGTCTCTAGTTTAGCTGAATGTTCTTGCTAACTATAAAATCACCATGCTGAAAATGTTTTGTAGCTAGTTGAACATTGTCCCACACCAGGATTAATGCCAGTGCATCCCAATTGACTGCTTCGATGTACATGTTCTGAGTAGCCATTGAGTAAGGTCTCTGCCCAGTTTTAGCCAAATTATATCTTTGCCCTGCAATGTTTCTCTGCTTTAAAGGCACTAATATTGCAAATTGTTATGGCTGTAGGTCCCTGCTCCCAAGAGAAAGGAAGGTATTGGTGTTTGGGAGCGGATTCAGAAAATGTAGTTCAGGACAAGGTCATCCATCCATTGGCCATTAGTTCTTTGATGTAATTGGTTCACTTTTATAACATGCTGCAAAAAGCAGTTTAAAAACTAACTTTGTAAACTTTATTTCAGAATTGTAATGGATGCCAGTTTGCAAGAATCTCTTATATCTATCTATTTAGAAGAGCCACATGCATGTCTAGAGTACTTAAAGGTACACAAATTTGAACATTCCTATCCAAGATGAAAATGAATGCATGAATTAAGACACACACGTATTAGAACATGCTTATAGAAATGTAGATGACTAGCCATTGTTGCTAGATTAAGCAGAAGAATCAATGAATTGAGTTCCAATCTTTGCATTTAACATAAAAGCTAGGAGCAGAAGGAGGCAATTTAGTCCCGTAAGCCCCCTCCGCCATTTAATACAATCATGTTAAGTGTTTGCCTTAGATGCAAGAACTAATTAGTATTATTATTATTATTTCTTTTGTTTTAGCCAAAAGTTCAGGAGCATATTGTCATATAAGGTATGTATCATTTGTCTAGAGCTTTGTGCATCATTGTTGAGCAAGGCAGGTATGATCATCAGTCTTGTGATGACTAGATCACTAACAAACAATACTACGTAACTGTGTAACTGTTAAAAGGATTTTTGAGATAGACTGATAAATAATTAATTCAATAATACATGATTTGAGAGACAAATTTAGATGTCTTTGATTTCTTTCAAAGTTACTTTAACTATTAATATCATCCTTTGATGTAGAGTACGTGGATTGGTTCATGTAACTGCTTTGCATTGATTTAAACTATTGCATTATCATTTTATACAGTGCATTTGTTCAATATTACTACGAAAACTATTTCTCTCAAGTACTCAATTGATTTTAATTTTTGGGGAGAGATTTAATTCATAATAACTGCTTCTTGGGTGCCAGTTCTTCCTGTTTTTAAAGTTGAAGAACCAAGGTGATGGGACTCATGGAGCTTGAGGGGGTAATGGTTAGCAGTCAGAATTGCTTTATATTACATTCCTAAATAATGTTTGCAAGTTATTGGATAGTAGGATAAATCATGCAAGAGTTTGGACTGTGCAAATGGTTTGAAATACATGGGAATAATGCTATTACAGCTTCACATAGAAGGTAGCTAAATGTAGCATTCTGCATTTGAGTAAGCCAAACATGAAGTATACTTGAAAAATACCATAAATGCAACTGAAGGCAGTTGAGAGAAAAAGGAGTTTAATATTTAGTTTTAAATCTCTACAGTTTTATGACCACTATTAAGAAGCCAACGCCAAAGCAATTATAATTTTGGGTTATATTAACGGTGTTATTCAATATAAAACAGAAGCTAACATAAACTTTTAATATATCTATTATTTTGACGTTAATTTTACAGACAAACCTGCAATATGCAACTAGAATTGCAATGCAGTGTAGGTGAAAGAAGAACCACCTGAGTTCATTGACAAGAACAATAACATTTTTTTCTCGCTGTTCTATTTAATTTGGAGGTGTAGATAGACTGGTATAAAAGTAGCCCATTTAGTGTGCAGAAAACTCTGCTGTTACATTGTTCCAGCCATTGGCAATTTAAGTCAGTGAGCACACTGATTTAGGTTCATAATGCTGTCTGCTTCTTTGATTAAAATTTAGACAAATCAAAAAATCATGGCTACGGAAGTAATGTTAAAAAATTGGTGCTAAAACTGACTATGGTCACTAACCTCAAGACATGTAGCATCAAAAGACAAATGTTATATTCTAAGGTTCCTGGATGGCTGTGGTTTTCTAGATTGCTGACCCATTCAGACAGTTTTGCTGTCCAATTCCCTACTACTGTCTATTCAGATAATGAATTATCTGGTCTTATTTTATTTTTATTTTAGTTTCACACATTGTCTTCTTTGAGGTGTCCAAGCAATTGTAGTTGACAATTGTGTGTGATTCACCTCGGTATGTCCTTATAAAATCTGTCACGTTCCTTTTTGTTCCAGGAACACATGATTCTGTGCAGGTTTGCGGATCAGACAGCTGTTCACCTCCCTCCAGAGCGCAAGATAATAGGTATGAGGACAGCTGTTTTAATATCCAGCATTGCAGAGGAAGATGGATGAATGTGTTTCTTATGGCTCATTGCTCCATCAATGGAGAAGCAACTCCTCTTTAAGCTGCTGTACAAGGCTGTTGAGACTGGTAACGTTGTCTGATTGCTCATCTCTAAACCAGAGAACTGTCTGTGGTCACCATGCTTTAGACTGGTAGCTCTCTTACTACATATTAACAAGAAGAGAACCTGCAAAATGGCAAGCGATGAAAATATGCTTGCATCATTTGTTCAAGACTAACTTATGGAACAGTATAGCAATGAAAGAGGCCCATTGAATGATAATGTCACTAGATTTGTAATTTGAGGCCTAGACTGTTGTCACAAGTTCACTCCCACCTTGGCAGCTCAATTATTAAAAAATCTGGAATTGAAAGCTAATCCCAGCAATGGTGACTAAAGCTATAATTGATTGTTGTAGAAACCCACCAGGTTCATTAATATGCTTTAGGGAAGGAAATCTGCTGTCCTTACATTGTCTCGAGTCCCAAGTCATGTGGTTTACTTGTAAATACCCTCTGAAACAGCACAGCAGACCATCGAGTCCAAGAGCAACTAGGAATGCACAACAAATGATGGCCTTGCTAGCAATGCAACATGTCAATTAAAGAATGGCAGAAACCATGTGGCTTGTTCAAAGTAAAGTTTAATTGTGGTGGATATAGATCAAACAAAGACCTAATGAACTGCTGAAACCCTAGGGACTGTTTAGTGAGGCCACAAGTTTGTAATGGTATGATTACTGAGTCTGGAACACTTGTCCATTTTATCGATCAGTAGCAGCTAATCTTTGACAAAGCTTCCTCTTTTCCTTCTTTCCACCCATCCGCTCTCAATGTGTCAACTTCTCTCTGCTTCACCCTAAAGCTATTTTTTGAACTTAATTATGAATGGTGCTGTATGATTCAGCAATTAGCTGGAAATGGTGGCTCAACAGCATTTCCATCCTACAGGCCCTGACTAATATGTTCCAGCAAAAGTACTGAAGACTAACAGTGCCTCTAACCAAGCTGTTCCAGGCCAGCTAAAATGCTGGATCTATTGACAATGTGGAAATTTTCCAACAATACTTGAAACTTTACAATATTAAGCTTGCTTGATTGGTATCTATGTATCGTCTTCAATGTTCCCTCCCTTCACCACCAATGTCAGCAGTGTGTATCATTTACAAGGTGCACTACAGTTACTAATCAAAGCTCCTTTCGCAGCATCCGTCAAATCCACTACCTTGATTACCTAAAAGGACAAGGGCAACTGATATGTCACCACCTGCAAGTTCCCCTCCAAGCCACAGACTATCCTGATTTGGAACTATATTGCCTTTCCTTTACTGCCTTTGGGTCAAAATCCTGGAATTCTCTTCCTACCATAATATAGGTGTACCTACATCTCATGAACTGTCCATGAAGGCAATTCACCACTACCTCTTTCAGGGAGACAAGTAATGAATTATAAATCCTGGCAAGTATTTGTCCCATGAATAAATGAAAAGAAAATTAGATTACCATCGATTCTAACCATAGACCATGAAACCCTTTTTTATCAAGTGAATCCACACTCATTAGAAAGAGCGTTTAATCTATCTCAACCTATTTTACTCAGATTCCTTATAGAGAGGGGATGCAGCAAGAAGACCTCCATCCTGTCATTTAGGACTTGATTGGAACCCAGATGATGGAAGTTCAAAAGGCTCCAAGCAGCCTATTACTAGATTATGATTCGAAACCTTCCCTCAGATGGGTGTTACAATCCAAGCCCTAAGCCAGGAATGACAAAATACAGTTTCAAAGCTGTGACTGTTTGCATGATGAGGAACTAATCTCAGCAGAAACAACATGGGAGCTTAAAATACACAAACTACTTGAGGGAGAATTAAGGTTGGAGTTTAAGATTGACACACTTTTGTTTAGCAGTCTACTTGAGAACCATTGTAAGATGTCTGAAAACAGATTGTTGGCGGTTCATTGAGATATTTAAAGGGCCAGGATCTCAGAGAGGTGAAGATGCTAAGCAACAAAACAAAAATAAAATGAAGCAGATGGACAGAACAAATTTAACATTTTGGGCAAGTGATGTTGGGAGAATGTAAGGAAGAACGTTTTGTGCAGTGAGTAGTAGTGACCTGGAACTCAGTGTCCACTTGTGATGGAAGCAGAGACAATAGTGATTTCAAAAGGGAATTGGATGAACACTTGAAAGAAATAAAACTTTGTAGGACTACAGAGATTGATCAGGGGAATGGCAATGGGTGCATTCCTGCACCAAGAGCCAGCATGGACTTGCTGGACTCACCTTCCAACGGGTTTTGCAAGACTGCTGGGTGCCCTGTTTTACAGAGACATGGCTCACTCCCGTTACACCTGACTGTGCCTTACAACCTGAGGGATTCTCAGTTCACCGAATGGACTGCTCGGCGACCTCAGGCAAGGCAAGAGGTGGTGGGGTCTACCTCCTAATCAACACTCTTGGTGCTCAGATGGTGGCAACGCCGGCAAGTTACTGTTCCCTGGACCTAGAATATCTTACAGTAAAGTGCCATCCCTGCCACCTGCCACGCGAGTTCATCACCGCTATACTGACATTGATCTACATCCCACTCTGTACGGAAGTGAAGAGTGCATTTGATGTGCTATACAATGTTACAAACCGAGATGGAATACCCCGTGGCCTTGCTCAAAATAGCCAGTGACTTCAGGCCAGTCTCAAGAATGTACTACCAAAATATTGTCAACACGTATATCCTGTTTCACCAGAAGTTTGAACATCCTCGACCATTGCTGTACAACCATCAATAATGCCTGCTCCTCAATACTCCATTTACATTTTGGAAAATCAGATCCCAATGCTGTCTTCCTTCTCCTGGCTTACAGGCAGAAATTGAAACGTGAGGACCCAGTACAGCAAGTAGTGCAGTGTTGGTCTAAGGCAACGGAAGGGCTTCCACAGGACTGCAACGAGTCAGTGGTCTAGTCCACATTCAAGAACTCAGTGGTCAACCTATACCACTGCGTGCCGAAGGAGTTAATCTGAATGTTCTAGCGGAAACTATGGATGAACCAGAAGATTGAATTGAATTGAATTAGGTTTAATGTCACATATTCTCACATGAGTACAGTGAAAAGTTTACAAGTCACCATTTATGGCACCATCTTAGTTACAAAGGTACCTGAGTACAGAATCATACAAAGCAGAAAATAAGGAAAACAAAGTTTAAAGAGTTAAACATTACAGTCCTTCTTACTGAAAGTAGAAAAACAAAGAAACACAGTTAACAGTTCAACAACATGGTCCATAAATACCTAGCCATGTTGGGCTCGCATTGCTCACAAGGGCTCAACCACCCCCACTTCGGGTGTGACCTCGTTTCCCCCCCACCCCCACCAACTCCCCAGTTTGCTTTTGATGCCTTGCAGCCCACTTCCACTTTTGCCCTCATCACTCCCTACTGCAGTCCAGGTCTGAGGCATTCAAGTTGGGCAACCCTGATCCATACAGGAAATCCAGGTTTGTAAGGCCATCAGAGGCATAAGACGCAATACCCAACTAAGCTTGAGACCCAGGCTAACCACAAGGACACCCGTTGCTTATGGCAAGGCTTACACAACGTAATGGGCTACAAAGCAAAGTTGAACAGGATTGTGGGCAACAGTACATCCCATCCTAATGAGCTCAATGTATTCTGCACTTGCTTTGAACAGAAAGTCAGTGAAACGATGTTACCTATCCCATCAGCCTCGGATGCACCTTTACCCATGGTCGCCACTGCAGATGTTAGACTGGCCTTCTTAAGAGTGAGCTGAAAATGTGTTGCTGGAAAAGCGCAGCAGGTCAGGTAGCATCCAGGGAACAGGAGAATCGACGTTTCGGACATAAGCCCTTCTTCAGGAAGACTCCTTCTTAAGAGTGAACCCACTGAAAGCAACTAGCCCAGAGGGAGTCCCCAGCCATGCACTCAGATTCTGCGCAGACCAGCTGGTGGGAGTATTCGCAGACATCTTTAACCTCTCCTTACTACAATCTGAAGTTCCCATCTGCTTCAAGAAGATCACCATCATCCCAATGACAAAAATACATCATGCAGTGTGCCTCAATGACTACTGCCCAGTGACTCTGACCTCCATAATTATGAAGTGCTTCAAGAGGTTAGTCATGGCTCACATCAATTCCAGCCTACCAAATTACCTTGATCTTTTGCAGTTCACCTACTGGTACAACAGCTCCACAGCAAGCGCCATCTCTTTGGCCCTACATCCCTAGAACATCCGGATAACAAAGGATACCTACATCAGTCTCTTATGTATTGTCAACAGCTCCACCTTCAACACCATAATTCCAAACAAACTCATTTCTAAACTCTAAGCTCTAGGGTTCACCAACCACCCCCCGTACCCCCCCCCCAATCCCCATAACTGCATCTTCAACTTCCTGACCCATAGACTGCAGTTAATAAGAATAGGCAACAACACCACCTCCACAATAATCCTCAACAGTGGTGCCCCACAAGGCTGTGTACGCAGCCCCTACTATACTCTTTATACACTCATAGCTTTGTGGCCAAATTCTGCCCCAACTTCATTTACAAGTTCGCTGACAACATCGTTGTTGTAGGTCATATCTCGAATAGTGATGAGACAGAATACAGGAAAGAGAGTTAAGTGCTTAGCAGCATGGTGTAAAGACCACAATCTCTCCACCAACGTCAGCAAAATGGAGAAGCTAGTCATTGACATCAGGAAGTGGACTGGAGGGCATGCCCCTGTCTGCATCAATGGAGCTGAATTGGAGATGGTCAGTAGTGTCAGGTACCTGGGAGTGATGATCACCAATCTGTCCTGGTCCACCCATGTCGATGCAATGGTCAAGAAAGGACAACAACATCTCTACTTCAAAAACAAAGGCAGAAAGGTTAACTTTGATTTCTCTCCACAGATGCCAGAACTGCTGAGCTTTTCCAGCAATTTTTGTTTTTGTTTCTGGTTTTCATTTAACATCTCTACTTCCTCAGGAGGCTAAGGAAATTTAGTGTTCCTCAAAACCTCTTACCAGATGTACCATAGAAAGTGCTGTATTTGGATGCATGGTGGTGGTATGTCAACTGCTCTTCACAAGGCCACAAGAAACTACAGAGAGTTGTGACACAACCCAGTCCTTCACACAAACCAGTCTTCCATTGATACTTCCTGCTGCCTTAGGAAAGCAACCAATATCATCAAAGACCCTTCCCACCTCAGTTATATTTTCTTCCACTCTCTACCGTTGGGTGGAAGATATAAAAGTTTGAATACATGTACAAACAGATTCGAGAACAGCATCTTCCCCGCTGTTATCAGACTTTTGAACTGACCTCTCTCTGCACCTTTTCAGTGACTATAATACTGTATTCTGCACTCTGTTCTGCTACCTTGATGCATTTTGTATAGTACGATCTTCCTGTATAGCACGTAAAACAGCACTTTTCACTGTATCTTGGTACATGTGATAACAACAAATCAAACTCAAATGGACTCTTTCTGTATAATATATGACTGTATAATTCTTTATGACAGTAATCCTGTTCTATTCAGTGAACTCACCGTGAGCGATATGTGTAATTTCCAATGCATGCTTGGTTCATATTAGGGTCAAAATGAGTTCTAGAATGCAGTGAAAGCAAGAAGTTATTAGCTAGAGTGATCTTCAAGTCACATGGGAGAACTGTTTCAATAAACATAATAAGTGGTTGTCAATTTCAGAAAGTTAATTACCATCACGTTGGTGCTTATAATGTCAAGTAATAATTAGCGGTATCTTTTTACTACTTAGATAATTAAATATACAAAAGCTAGATTACTGTAAGATTAATATACAGGTATGTTAGCTATGCACCCTATACATCCCATCTGATAGCAGGTGTGTGTTGGCAGTGGTTTCACAGATGTGTTTAATTTGATAAGTGGTTAGCATGTTAAATCATTTAAACGATGTGCACTGCATGTAATTTAACACTTAATTCCACTAGTTATTCATTAGATAGATTTGTACAAAGAAAATTTAACAGACAATTAGCATTTGCCAAATGGAAAAGCATCCTCCTTGTAATTATCTAAGATACTTGTTTCAAAAATGCCAATGCAAAAGATTAATGTTGCTTATTGAATGATTGGATCTCAACTAGTTCCAGTTTAATGAAATTTTCCTTCATGATTTGATGTACAGCATTTTGTAAAATGTTCTTTGATTTAAAAACAAGAGAAAGTTGGTGGACGTTTTCTGTACATTTATAGGTCCCATCCATTTACTCAGCTGGGTTCAGAAAACCCCAAACACAATTCAAAACTGTTTGGTCAAGGTTTCTTGGCAATTTGCCAAGGTCTATTTGACAAGTTCCAAATCCAAACCTCTATTACCTGGAAGGAAAAAGGCAGCAAATGCATAGGAACACCACCCCTGCCACTTCACCTCCAAACCACACACTACCCTGGCTTGAAATTATATCACCATTCCTTTAGTGTTGCTGGGTCAAAAACTAAAACTCGCTTTTTGACAGTACTGTGAGTGTACCTACATCACATGAACTGCCACAGTTCAAAATGATTACTGAACACCATAATTTATGGATGAGTAACTAGTGCTACCCTAGCTGGAAATACTCATGTCAATAAAATAATTTTAAAAAGTGACTTCACCACCAGCACCCGAAACAGATTATCCAGTCACTTATCTCAATGCTATTTTAAGGATTTTGCTTTATGAATATTGGTTGTGGTGAGTGCTTACAATAGTGGTGGCCATACTTAAGAAAAATAATTGATTTTGAAGCATTGGAACATCACAACAAATGCAATATATTAGTGACTATGTTTTTTTAATGGTACCTAATGTTTGAACTATTGAAGTTGATGTCAGTGGACTAAGATCTTGGTAAATCTTAAGATGCCATTTCTTAAGAGATCTTAAGATATTTTCCTACATGATTTACATTTAATCTGCAATGAGTTTGTTGAAAAAGAATGCATTGAAGGAAAATCTAAGAATTAGTTTGAACTTACCTCAGAACGACTGTCTTTGTAAGACTCTCAGTCAGGTTTGCAATCCACACTAAAGGGGGTTAGTATAATAGATAGTGTTACCTGGAGAGCTGACAAGGTAGTGAATGTTCTTTGAAGTAAGATTAAGGAGCTGTTACTACACAGTTAAATACTACACAAATCCTTCATTGTGTGCCGTACTGACCTGTGAGTTACTGATGCTGAGTGCAAAGCAAAAGTGATCAAGTAAAATGGCAGCAGCATTACCATTCTAAAGGACAACAGTGAACCAGCTGAGTCTTTACAGCATTCTGAAAGCTTCATTGTTACTTTCTGGCATGTATAAGAGTCTCTTGCTCGATAATAAGAAAACACTTCATCCCACGAACTTAAAATGTATTTTGTGCATACATAAAGCTCTCAATGGTTGTGACAGACCTATCACTCCCAGTTACAATATGACTTAAATGTAGCACGGAACAAACTCCAAATGTCAAAAGTTCTTGTTAGCTCTAAAAAAAATCACAAATGTTTAAACCATTGTGAACAATAATAAGAGCACTCAGTTGACATCCATCATCCAAAGTGGTTTGATGTTGGTCTTGAACTCTTGCAGGAGAAAAATAGTGCATAAGTAGCTTGTTTATTTGCAAACCTGCGTGGGCATTGAAAAGGAAAACTTTTCCCATGTTCCACATTACAGTCTATTTGTAGATCTCACATTTCAATATCCAGTTGTATTCTCTGAAAGTATGGCTCAAATTTATAGCCCAAACTTTAAATAAACCTTGTATTCACTCCTGGTGTTACTTAAATGCAGTACAAAGATACAAAATAATAAACGTTTCAATCCTTTGTTGCAACTCTATTGTTTACATTTCATTCTAATGATGTGGGTGTCATGTATTTATTACACATGCCCAGTTGTCCTGGCTAGATACAACTACACAGTTTGTTAAAACAAGGGATACAAGGTTACAGCCTAACTTCTGAAAAATGGCATTGGAAAGGTTAGGTGGCTGCTTTCGACCAGCGCAGACGTGATGGACCAAAGGACCTTTTTTTGTACTGTAGACCTCTATGACTATGACTTTAGAAGTCAATTAAGAGCCATCTGCAGTGACATAGGCATTGTAGGCCCAGGCAAGGTAAGAGATAGCAGATTTCCTTTTCTGAAAGAAATTAGTGGATCATTTGTGTCTCTACGACAAGCCAACAGCTTCATTGTCACTTTCTAGCATGTGTAAAAAATCTTAGCTTAATGATAAAATTACACTTTATCCTTTTAACTTAAAACAATAAAGTTTAGGCTTTTTTGGGCATGCTAATATTTAGTTGATAATCATGTATAAATTCAATTTATTTTCAGGGAAGAAGTGCATGGGCCTGGTAGATCTGGATCGAGCTTGCTCAGCAGAGGAGTCTGGATACACGGCTTATGTATCGTCAATGGAGCCAAACAGTTGTTCACCGAAAAACAATCTGATAGTGGGGAGTTTGTCAAGTCGTCATCTTAATTTAATTGCATAATGTCACAAACCCAGCGATCAAAACACTAAGACAAGAGAGCCACATTGTTACACTGTGACCTGCTTGTCAGAGGACAGCTTCTCTCAATTATCTTGCTCAGAAGCCGGCTGAGGCTTTGTGTAGTCACTATCCTGCACAGCATCTCTAATTCAATGTTTTTTTTATGCCCAATGACTTCTGCTCAATGGAATGAGGTCCTCACACTTATCTTGAATGACATACAGGGAAAGTTAATTTCCCAGCAAATACTGCAAACCTCCTCCAGTTGTATAGTTTAACCCATTTTAGCAAATGGCATCTATGCATGTTCTTCACATACTTAAAAATCCTACTTTGTTTAATTATGTTTTACAAAGATGAAAGTCACTGAAGCATCATGTATACTTGAGATGGACCAAGAAAGGAACCATTAAATATTTTTATCCCTTTACTTCATGTCACACAGCAAATCCACTTGGATTGCAAAGTTCACTCTGTTCAACTGTGTTTCAAATAGAACCAGAAAGTATGACCTCTTGTACCATGGAAAATGCCTTACACAAAATCACTGCTGATGCTTTGTTGTGGTTTGTTCTTCAAACTTCTGTTTCCTTGACAAACTGCATCTTTTGATATCTGCCGATAATTCAATAATATTTTCTTTAAACTATCTCAGGATTTCATCTTCTGCAGTGAACACAATATATGGCAAAAGCAGAAGTATCCAAATGGCTCAAAAATATTGCAGGGCTCATGTTTGCAGATGCAGCAGTGAATTTATTTATTTTAAATCAAAAATTTAATATCACAAATCTTTATCCTACTAATGTTTTTCAACCATTCATCTGTTTTGATACCTGCGAGACCACTGCTCATATTGCTCCTTCCTCAAACAACTGGACTTACAGGTGAGGTGTTCAAGACTTACCTTGTATAAGTAAGCAATAACTACCTTGCCCATATGATTTTGAAGATTGGTTGTCTTGTGTTTTAAAACTGCGGGTAAAGTTTAACTCTTCCTGTGTATTTCAGTCTTCTCTGTAAATTTCAGTAATTGTCTTGGTTTATTTTGAATTTCTCCTGTTCTGGGATAACTTTTTATCCCATTTCTTTTTATAGTTATTTTCTTGTCACAGTGTTAAATTTTTTTTATGGCAAAATAGTTTCTGGATGCAATTATTTTAATTGATATATTTTTTAGAACAAACAAGCAGATGTAACAATATTGTTCAGGTGATCAGTGTTCAATGATATTCTTGTAATCAGATGTTTCCAGAATTTTCTGACATTGGAAATAATAGTAATATAATTAAAAGTTAACTGTTCAAGCATGATTCATAATCTGAATGTTTAATATGATTATGTAATTTATTTACAATTAAGAAAAAACACGCATCAATCACCAGCTTCTTTGTTTTATGTTTATTTGTTGAATAATTCCCACCTAAAAGGTTTTAATAACTAAGTTAAACATTTTAATTCAAGCCATTTGGAAAATGATGAACATGTGAAGGAGAAAAATGCATTTTGTTAAAAAATTGAGTACATCAAATCAGTGATGGTAGTCAGATCAAGATTTATTATTGATATTTAAGATGAGCAGTTCACTCCATTATGTAACGTGTTACAGAAGAAAATCAAATTCCAAATGTGTCTTTCATATCAGTTGCACGATTTATTTATGACCGGTGTTTGATTTACATGTCTTAGTTTGAGGAGCCAAAATGTGGTTTCCAAAGTTGCCCAGAATCGTTTGAGGATCCTAAAAACATCAGATACTGAGCACTGTCTCTTAATCTCTCTTTAAAATCATAGTTATACTAGTTACAAAGTGATACTGTGCCCCACATCGCAGCAGTGACTACGCTTCAAAGGTACTTTATTGTCTGTAAACTGCTTTGGAATTTCCTGTGCGATATAAATACAAGTCTTTCTTCCTCTCTCATTCAAAATAATATTGCCTCCTCCAGCTAGCGACAAATGGCATCTTTGTCATCATTAGCATTATAAAGCCAATAACTTACTTGAATTGAGACTAGGGTTGCTATAGAAACAGATAATAGAAAGGCATACCAACCAGTAGCAGGTTTTTCTTAGCTTTTTAACATTAATCTCATTCTTGAGAAATGTGCACAGCAAAGTTTTAAATAAATCATATAATCCTGACAGTGTGGAAGAAGGCCATTCAGCCCATCAAGTCCACAACATCCCTCCACAGAACACTCCATCTGGACCCATGTCCCTACCCCATCCCTGTAATCCTGCATATCCCATGGTTAATCCACCTGGCCTACATGTCCCTGGACACTATGGGCAATTTAGCATGGCCAATCCACCTAATCTGCACATCATTGGACTGTGGAAGGAAACAAGAACACCTGGAGGAAATCTGCAGAGACACTGGAAGAATGGGTAAACTCCACACAGACCTTATCCTATGAGGCAGCAGTGCTCACCACTTAACCATTGTGCCACCCTACAATGTTCTGTTGTGTTGTGGAATTTATAACTTGAAAGACTGGTGAAAATTAATTCAATAGTAACTTTCAAAAGAGAGCTAGATAAATACTTGAACAAGAAATATTTGGAGAGCAATGGAGAAAGAGCAAGGGAGTGGGACTAATGATACAGACTGAATGGGCCAAATGGCCACCTTCTGCGCTGTAAGATTCTATGAAGCTTAATTCTGCCTGAGTAGAATGGATTAAAAAGTTACTTCCATCTATAGAGCTAAATTTATTTTCAAAAGACAGGAACACAAAGAAGCAGGATGAATTTTTCAACTTTTTTTTAAAGCTCATTTTCTACTTGGCAGGTGTAATAATTCCTAGTGTTAAACCAGCTGTTAAATCTTCATGTAAAACTACTTGTCTCCTGTCTCGGTGGACTCTCCCTGCATTAATGTACATAGTATCATGGAGCAGCAGGAGCTGAAAATAATGTAACTCAACCAAAGTTTAATTGTTCACGCATTGCAACTTTGTTCTCCTGAAGCAATGCTTGTAGCCAGTCAGTGTTCATATAACAGTGTGGACTTGTGACTCAAGTGTATTTACACTCAAAACAAGCAAAGAATAGCACAGGTCAAGTTAGTCAGTACAAGGTCAGTTCATTCCCAGGAGTACATCTTTTTCAGGTTTGCTCAAAGCAAAAATATCTTCATCCAATATCTCTGAACACCCAATTGATAGTCTCAGTCTAGTCTCTGGGGTTGTGATTATCATACATTTGAAACAGCAGAAAAATCATTTGAATCAGGCTTCCTTCCATCTCTTAAATGCAAAGGTATGTATGCATCAAAACCTTCAACTTAATTAGCTTTCCTTATCTAATGTGCTTGAATCTTTGTTCCAACTATTAATTTATTTTTTGATTATGAGGACGTGCTTTATTCGTTGCTCCAAATCTCATCCAGATCATTCATTAAACATTTACTGCTTTTAACTTAACTATATTTGTACTTTGGAGCCATTTGGTGTTTCAGTGTTTTGATTAGTAATTATTACTAAAACTTTGACAAGCCGTCTCTCCGATATGTAACTGCCTTGCACTGAATGGTCTAGGTACAGCTCATTCTTAATGTAAATCAGTGTAAGCCTTCAGGTCCAATTAAAAAAGACATGAGGGGCAACATTTTACACAGATAATGCTTCGTGTACGAAATGAACTTGCAGAGGAAGTGGTAGTTGCAGATACAGTTCCATTGTTTAAAAGATATTTGGATAAGTACATGAATAGGAAAGGTTTGGAAGGATATAGGCCAAACGCAGTCAGGTGAGATAATTTAGCTTGGGATTGTGGCCGCATGGACTTGGGTTGGACCAAAGTGTTTGTTCCATGCTGTGTGACTCTCAGCCTCTAGTTTATGTGGCAGCATATATTTCAAAGTATCATTCATTATCTTGGATCTTCTCAAGATATGATGATTATATAAGCTGAAGAGGTTTAGAATAAGCAAGGTTGATATAGTTTGAGAGTTTCAAGGGAACAAGCAAAATAGAGTTCAGGTGATGTCAGAACTAGTAGATCGTGATTACAACTTATTGCAAGGGATTGTTGATATTTACTGTTGTTTTAAGAAATTTAAAATGCTAGCATATAAGATAAAAGCAGTGTGAGACAACAATCTACTACAGCATGGATCGGTTGCACGACTGGGAACTTTAATTTGACTGCTAAAGGAAGATAGCATGCCTTGTACATTCCAGTAATCGTGACTGCTCCCCGATTGCATCAAAGAAAAGTTGTCAGGTCTAAATGCAACCTTCACGTAAAGAGAGGTCTAGAAAAGGGAAGGGCTAAGTGGACCAGTTCATAATGCAGGTTGTACAACTGCAATTGAGTCCTAATTTTAAAATCATACATTCTGCCTTTATTTTTATATTACTGTTAGAAATTACTACGGTCACATTTATTGCCTGTGTAAACTATTTGATCTGTAATTTCACTCTTCGTCCTGCTGTTAGAAAGGATGTAATTACAACATATCACATTCATATACAGCTTCCATTAAAACTTTGGGCACTCGAATTTGTAATGGAAACATTTGACAGGACAGGTTAACAATGCAGGTTGAACTATGGCCTTGGTGCAATGCTCAACACTTGATACAATGTGTTACATTGAAATGTATTGACTATTTTATTAGCAAATTGACCTGCCATGTTACACACAGCAAGATCTCCAAAACGTGTAACAAATGATTAATTAATCTTTTGGTCACAATTGGGGAGAAACAACCACCAAATGTAGATACAGTCTACTTCTCTCCAATGGTGCCTGGCTACCCTGCCATACCCTTTGACTTCCTTGACAGTCAAGAGCTAACTACCTCTGCCTTAAAAATATTCAGTGATCCTGACTCCATTTCCACAAACTCAACATTTTGAGAGACAAGGTTTCTCCTCCTATCTATCTTAAATAGGAGATCTCTTACTTTCAAACTGTGTCCCCTCTTCCTTGACACTCTCACAAGATTAAACATCCTTTCAACATCCATCCTGTCAACTCCCTGCAGGATCTTGTATGTTTCAATTGTATTACCTCATTCATAATAACCTCTAACAGTTACTGGACCACTCTGTCCACACTTTCCGCATGAGACAACTTCCTCAGGCCAGGAATCAGTTGAATGAATGTTCTTGGAAATGCTTCTAATTTATTTGGGTTCTTTCTTAAGGAGGGAGACCAAAACTGTCCAGCAAAGTTCTACTGGCACTCCAACCCTGTGCCCTGTACAACAGTAGTAAGACATTCCTAATTCAATATTCTAATCCCCTTGCAATAAATAACAACATTGCACGTACCTTCCTAATAGCTTTCTGTACCTCCGTACTAACATTTGGCGACATATGCACTGGATTCCCAGATCTCTCTGTTCATCAGATTTTTGTAATCTTTCGATTTAAAGTAATCTGACTTAAGGTAATACTACAAGACTGATCTTGTTATGCCATTTACTTTAAATTTTCTGTCACCCTTAGGAATAGCCATGGAACCACAACCTTTCATAAAATATGAATTGATCTCTCTTGACATGACATATAGGTGGCCTATGTCGTTTTTTTAGTTTTTAGGTAAAGAAGGATAATTGGGTCTGGTGAATCGGTTCCATTTTAAAATCTTATATTTTGTGTTTATTTTCATATTTCCATCATGAGTTGCTGTGTCCATATAATGGGATTGTTTATGTAAATGTGGCATGACAGTTATGTTGCTTCGTTGTCTCTACTAACAAGAGTTTGTCATTACAATGTGAAAAGATCACCGAGCCAGTTGTGTTCTCAATGTAGATGTGGAAATTTACAGAGCCTTAAAGCACAGAAAGAGACCATTTGTCTCACTGTGTTTGTGTCGGTACCTTGAAAAACCTATTTAGATGGTTCCACTATCCTGCTCTTAGCCTTGAATATGCAAAATAGCTGATGGCAAGTGCAAGACATTTTTATTTTATTATAGATGCATTGTGTTCATTAGGCCAAATGAAGACCTGGTAATGAGCTAAATCTTGTCATTCAATGCTGAGGATCAGATGACACTCATAAACTGTTCGTGTCTCACCATCCGAGCTGTTGATTGAATTATAATCTTAACAACAGTCTCAGGTATCTATTATTCTATATACATATCCCAGACATTTAGTATTTTGACAAAAATTCCTGAGCAGAAATATTAGAACTAATATGAGGTCATTTAGAAACAGCTTTTACTTTAAAATGCCTTTGTTGTCTGCCACTGCAAAAGTCATGTGGATTCTGCAAAGTGGTACTTGTAAGGTTTACAGTCTTATCACAGCATGCTCCCCAGTATAGTTTACAATTACAGCATGTCTGATTGTTTTTTGAAATGTAGGGGTTGGCCTGAAGGCCACGGGTTCAAATCCCATTTCAGTGCCTTTAGCACAAAATCAAGGTGATATCCTAGTGCAGTACTGAGAAATTGGTAAACTATTAGAGATGCTGCTTTATGGATGTAAAGTTAAGCAAATATCCCATCTAACCTTTCAAGTAGAAAGGAAAAAATCCCACGGCATTATTTCAAAAATGTGCATGGTCTCCCTGTCCAACATATAACTCTTATTCAAAATAACAAAAAAGAGATTATCTGGTCATATTGCTGTCTGTGACAACTTGCTGTGCAAAACTTTTTCTACCATCTTTCCTGTTTTACAAGAGTAACTACCCCAATATGTCAGCTGTTGGCAGTAAAGTACCTTGGTGTCCTTGAGGTCAGCCCTATAAATGGAAGTTCTTCTTCTGACTTTCTATAAAAAAGTTCAATATTTTATATTTTTATCAAGTTCTGGAAAGATTGTTCCAAAACATGAAGAGAATTCGATTGAGCAGGAGAAGTTAAAATTAATCCATCTGGCCAGTTCCGCTGTCTAGAAAGCATCTTCTTGCCATATTGCCTTTCATATGTATTTTTACTTAGCAAACCCTTCTCAGACTACATAATGAACATTAAAGCTGAAAAAATGGAAAGAGGCAATTGTACCTGTCAAGGATTTATCAGTATATTTCCAAAATAGTTGGGATTGTGGAAGAATAATGTAAAAGTCAGTCTTCGCTGAGCTGGACCTACTACATTTAGATCGTTTATATTGAATTAGATCACATTAAATAAGAATTGTGTTCCTGATGCCATGATAGATGCCTTGAATGTTAACTTAGTGCTAGATTTATAATCTTGTGCATGTTATCACATGTTTAGATATTGTGTGGAGTTGTGACACCAAAAGAATTCCAGTAATTAATTTGTTTTAATTTAGTAGTGGATCTTCCTTGGCTTTTGGCCACAGAAACTGGACATACAATTGGCTGCCCCTCATTAATGAGCTAATTGGCCGTCATTGTCCCTGAGCCCATTGCGAATTTATGGTGACTCAGGGATGAAATGGCGATCATATGCCTTTGCCACGTTCTTGGGAGGATATCCAGTAAACTTGGTTGATGGACTGGTATCAGGAACTGGGGAGGCCACTGAAAGCCTCAACCCCCCACCCCCGATTGTCACTCACATTGGGTCTGAGGTTCCATGCTGATTCTGGGCCTGTGATAGGTGCTGTGCATTCACCACTCCAGCAGGCCCTGGCAGCAATGGACAGCTGTTGGGCCTAAATTGGTCAGGAGCTCCTGGTTGGAATCCTCATTACAGGAAAGGGCATTTAATTCCATCAAGGCCTTGCCCAAGGATCTGACAGGAGTTACCTGGGTAATGGATGACCCACCTCATCTCCCGAACCTAACAGAATCCCAGTCTTGGTATCAGGGAATTGTTTCCTGTTGTTACAGTCTAAATTACTTGTAATAAATAATCATTCTTGCTTGTGTTTTCTCTGAACCTGAACGTCCAGTCAAATGATGACCTTTGCATACTTTATAAAATCCTTAACTTTTGTGGTGGCTCAGGGAATAGTGGAGTTCAGTTTCCAGCATGTTACCCCAGTAAATCAATTTTTCACTGTTCCACACAGAACACCATTTAATTTACAAAGAATAATTTTGTAACAGGGTGTACTTCACTGTGTCACGATAAGCTGAAGTCTGAGCTTCAAACACTAGACACATTAGGGTGGGGGAGAATTACCTGGATGCTGTGTTTCAGGAGGCAGTCATATCCCTTGCATTAACTATCCCAAATTCAGTCAGTGGTCAGGGACTATGAGTGAGGCAGGTAGAGGAGGTAATGCTGAAGGAGCCTTAGTCCTTGAGCTTGTCTAATAGGTTTGAGATTCTTGCTGTCTGTGTGGAGGCTGTAGGGAGGATGAGCAAATTGACCACAGTATCATGGAGCTATTCATAAGGAGAGAGAAAAGAGAAATGTAGTTGTGATCAGGGAAAGTATAATCAGATACTGTTCTCTGTGGCCAGGATTGAGAGTCCTGAAAGATGAGTTGCCTGGTGTCTGGGTTCAGGATATCTCATCTGGGCTGCAGAGGAACCTGGAGTGGGAGGGGTAAGATCCAATTGTCGTGGTCCAACGATATTGTGAGAAAGAGGAAAGAGGTACTGCTGAGGGAGTATGAGCAGCTAGGAGGTCAATTAAAAAGCAGAACCAGAAAAGTAATAATCTCTGGACTACTGCCTGATTCACAAGCAAGTTGGCACACAGTCAACAAGATTAAAGAGGTAAACACATGGTTCAGAGATTGGTGTGGGAGAAACTGGTTCGAATTCATAGGACATTGGCACCAATACTGGGGAAGGAGGGGTCTGTTCTAATGTGATGGGCTCCACCTGAATCATAGAACATTGAAAAATACAGCACATTCCAGGTCCTTCAGCCCTCGATGTTGCGCCGACCTGTGATACTAATCTGAAGCCCATCTAACCTACACTATTCCATTATCATCCATATATTTATCCAATGACCATTTAAAAGCCCTTAAAGTTGGCAAGTCCACTACTGTTGCAGGCAAGGCGATCCATGCCCCTACTACTGTCTGAGTAAAGAAGCTATCTCTGACATCTGTCCTATATCTATCATTCCTCAATTTAAAGCTATGTCCCTTTATGCTAGCCATCACCATCTGAGGAAAAAGGCTCTCACCGTCCACCCTATCTGATCATCTTGTATGTCTCTATTGAGTCACCTCTTAACCTTCTCTCTAATGAAAACAGCCTCAATTTACTTAGCCTTTCCTCATAAGACCTTCCCTCCATATCAGGCAACATCCTGGTAAGTCTCCTCTGTACCCTTTCCAATGCTTCCACATTATTCCTCTAATGCAGTGACTAGAACTGTACACAACAGCTGCAACATGACCTCATGGCTTCGAAACTCAATCTCTCTACCAATAAAAGCTAACACATCATATGCCTTCTTAACAACCCTCTCAACCTGTGTGGCAACTTTCAAGGATCTATGCACATCAACACCACAATCTCTCTGCTTATCCACACTATCAAGAATCTTACCATAGCCCAGTACTCCGTATTCCTGTTCCTCCTTCCAAAGTGAATCACCTCACTCTTTTCCACATCAAGCTCCATTTGTCGCCTCTCAGACCAGCTCTGCAGCTTATCTATGTCTCTATTTAACCTGCAACATCCTTCTGCACTGTCCATAACTCCACTGACTTTAGTGTTATCCGCAAATTTACTAACCCATCTTTCTACACCCTTATCCAGGTCAATTTCTGATCCAAACCACTAAATCACCCTCAATTCCATGCCTCTGTATTTTCTGCAATAGCCTATTGTGGGGAATCTTATAAATGCTTTACTGAAATCCATATACACCACATCAACTGCTTTACCCTCATCCACCTGTTTGGTCACCTTCTCAAAAGAACTCAATAGGTTTGTGAGCACGACCTACCCTTCTCAAAACTGTGTTGACTATTCCTAATCAAATTATTCCTTTCTAGATGATTATAAATACTATCTCTTATAATGCTTTCCAACACTTTACCCACAACCGAAGTAAGACACACTGGTCTATAATTACTAAGGTTCTCTCTACTCCCCTTCTTGAACAAGGGGACAACATTTACTATCCTCCAATCTTCTGGCAGTATAGCTATAGACAATGATGACATAAAAATCAAAGCCAAAGGCTCTGCAATCTCCTCTCTAAATCCCTGGAGAATCGTAGGATTAATCCCATTCAGCCCAGGGGACTTATCTATTTTCACACTTTCCAGAATTGCTAACACCACCTCTTTATGAACCTGTCTAGTCGAGTAGCCTGTACCTCAGTATTCTCCTTGACAACATAGTATTCACACAGGAAAAAGACAGATGAAAAATATTCATTTAGTGCCTCTCCTATCTCTTCAGACTCCATGCACAACTTCCCACTGCTGTCCTGTACTTCCCATAACTTTCCACAGGCTGTAATCTTACTCTAGTCATTCTTTTATTTCTGATATACCTATAGAAAGCTTTAGGGTTTTCCTTGATCCTACCTGCCAAAGACTTTTTATGATCCTTCCTGGCTCTTAGCTCTCTCTTTAGGTGCTTCCAGACTAATTTGTAACACTCAAGCGCCCTAACTGAGCCTTCATATCTCGTTGTTACATAAGCTTTCTCCTTCCTCTTGATGAGAGATTCAACTTCTTTAGTAAACCATGGTTCCCTCGCTCGACCACCTCCTCCATGCCTGACAGGTACATACTTATCATGCTGGCATCAGAGTCCTGGCAAATCGCATAACTAGGGCTATGAATAGGGATTTAAGCTAAATAGTGGGGGGAGTGGAAAATTATGGAAAAAGTTAAAAGGGGGAGTGCTCAGCAGAGGTCAAAGATTCCAGAACAAGTAATAGGATAGAGAGTATGGAAAGGGTCAGGACTCTAACTTCAGGCACAGCAGATAGTGAGAGGTAAGGGGGCAGTCAACACAAGACTGTGGGTGTTGTACTTAAATGCACAGAGTATATGAAACAAGGTATGTGCATTTGTAGCATGGTTTGAAATTGACGGGACAATGTTGGTATCACGGAGACATGGCTGCAAGCTGATCAGGTTACGAAGTAAATATCCAAGGATACACATCCTATCAAAAGGGCGGGCAGTTGAGTGGTTAGTTCGGGGAGTGCGGTTTTGCCTTGTTAGTAAAAATGAAATTATATTGATAGTAAGAAGTCATATAGAGTTAGAAGGCATAGAACCTGTGTGGGTAGAGTTGATGAAATGCAAAGGAGACAATGGCCCTGATGTGAGTTGTGCACTGGCCTCCTAGCAGTGGTCAGGATGTGAGGAAGAAAAAGGCATGTAAGAAAGGTACTATTACAATAATCGTAGAGGACTTCAATATGCAGGTGGACTGGGAAAATCAGGTTCATAGCAGATCTCAAGAAAAGGAATTTGTGGAATGTCTGTGAGATGGTATTTTTGGAACAGCTTGTGGTAGATGTCACTATGGAACAGGCAATTCTGGATTTAGTGATGTGTAATGAGACAGATTTAATTAGGGAGCTAAAGGTGAAGGAACCCCTAGTGACCGGTGATCTATCCTACAGTTTGAGAGGGTGAAGATTGAATCAGATGTAACAGTATTCCAGGCGCACTGTGGGTATTGCAGATGCTGGAGATTAGAGTCAAGATTAGAGTGGAAAAACACAGCGGGTCAGGCAGCATCCAAGGAACAGGAAAATTGACATCTCAGGCAAAAGCATTTCATCAGGAATGAGGCTGGGTGCCTCGGGGGTGGAGAGATAAATAGGAGGCATGTGTGGCTGGGGAGAAGGTAGCTGATAGTGCTGTAGGTGAATGGAGGTGGGGGTAAAAGTGATTGATTGATAGGTCGGAGAGGAGGGTGGAGTGGATAGGTGGAAAGGAAGATTGGCAGGTAGGAACAGGTCATGAGGGCGGTGCTGAGCTGGAAGATTGCAACTGGGGGTAAGGTGGGGGAGGGAAAATGAGGAAACTGATGAAGTCCACATTGATGCAATGGGGTTGAAGGGTCCCGAGGCGGAAGATGAGGTTTTCTTCCTCCAGGCGTCGGGTGGTGAGGGAGTGGCAATAGAGGAGGCCCTGGACCTGCATGTCCTTGACAGAGTGGGAGGGGGAGTTGAAGTGTTCGGCCATTAGGCGGTGGGGTTGATTGGTGTGGGTGTCCTGGAGATGTTCTCTGAAGCTCTCTACGAGAAGGCGTCTGGTCTCCCCAATGTAGAGGAGACTACATTGGGGACAACAGATACAATAAATGACATATGATAATGGATACAATAAATGACATGTCATTCCTGATGAAGGGCTTTTGCCCAAAACGTCGATTTCCCTGCTCCTCGAATGCTGCCTGACCTGCTGTGCTTTTCCAGCAACACTCTAATCTTGACTGTAACGGTATTACAATTGAGTGAAGGTAAGTACAAAGACAGAAGGAAGAAGCTAGCCGGAGTTAATTGGAAGGGGAACCTAGTAGAGAAGACAGTGGAGCAGGAGTTTCTGGGGATAATTTGGGAGAAACTGGAGAAGTTCATCTTAAGGAAGCAGAAAAATGGTACAAGGGGCATGAGGCAGCCATGGCTGACAGGGGAAGTCAGGAACAGCAAACAAAAACAAAAGAAAAAGCATACTGTATGGTGAAGATTAGTGGGAAGTCTTTTAAAAACTAGCAGAGGATAACTACAAAAGCAAAAAGGGAGGGAAAGATGAAATATAGAGTAAGATAGCTTGTATTATAAAAGAAGATTGCAAGAGTTTTTATTTTAGATATCTAAAAGATAAGAAATAGGCTAGGGTGGGCATTGAACCACTACAAAATGAGGCTGGAGAAGTAGTAATAGGGAACAAAGAGATAGTGGAAGAAATGAATAAGTACTTTCCATCTGTTTTCACAGTGGAAGCCACTAGATGCATATCAGAACTTAAAGAGAATTAGAGGACAGAGGTAAGTAGTGGCCATCACTAAGGAGAAGGTGCTGGGGAAGCTGAAAGTTCAGATGATGGATAAATCACCTGGACTAGATGGGCTACACTTCAGGATTCTGAAGGAGTCAGCTGAGGAGATTGTAGAGGCATTGGTGGTGATCTTTGGGAATCACTGAAGTCAAGGAAGGTCCCAGAAAACTGAAAAATGGCTAATGTAACACCCCTATTTAAGAAGGGAGGGAGGCAGAAGACAAGAAACTATAGGCCAGTTAGCCTTTATTCAGTACTTGGAAGTGCATCAGGTGGAGTAAAATAAGGTGGAGTTAGTGCACCTTCACCAAGAGGAGGTCATGTCTGACAAATCTGTCAGAATTCTGAGGGAGTAACAAGCAAGTTAGACAAAGGAGAGCCAGTGGACGTGACATATTTGGATTTCCAGACCTTTGACAAGGTGCCACACAGGAAGCTGCCAAATAAGACAAGAGCAAGGAACTGGCATGGATAGAGGATTGGCTGACTGGCAGAAGGGGATAAAGATGTCTTTTCAGGATAGCAGCTGGTGACGAATGGAATTCTGCAGGGGTCCGTGTTGGGACCACAACTATTCATGTTATGTATTAATGATCTGGATGAAGGAACAGAGGGAGTTGTCGCTAAGTTTGCAGATGACACAAAGAGAGATGGAGAGACAGGTAGTATGGTCGAAATAGGGAGGCTGCAGAAGGACTTGGACAGGCTAAGTGAATGGGCAAAGAAGTGGCAGATGTAGTATAACGTGGGAAAAATGTGAGGTTATGCAGTTTGGTAGTGTAGACTATTTTCTACATCAAAAACAGAAGTTGCTGGACAAGCTCAGCAGATCTGGTAGCATCTGTGAAGACAAATCAAAGTTAACATTTTGGGTCTGGTGACCCTTCCTCAGACTGTTTTCTAAATAGGAAAAGGCTTTGGAAATCTGAAGCAGAAAGGAATTTAGATTAGATTAGATTCCCCACATTGTGGAAACAAGCCCTTTGGCCGAACAAGTCCACACCGACCCTCCGAAGAGTAACCCACCAGACCCATTTCCCTCTGACTAATGCACCTAGCACTATGGGGTGATTTACCACGGCCAATTCACCTGGCCGGCACATCTTTGGATTGTGGGAGGAAACCGGAGTACCGAGAGGAAACCCACGCAGACACTGGGAGAATATGCAAAATCCACACAGGCAGTCATCCAAGGCTGGAATCAAACCTGGGGCACTGGTGCTGTGAGGCAGCAGTGCTAACCACTGAGCCACCGTGCTGCCCTAATTTGGGAGTCCTAATTCAGGATTCTCTTTAGATTAATATGCAGTTTGAAAGGTAAATGCAATGTTAGCGTTCATTTCAAGAGGGCTAGAGTACAAAAACAGAGATGTACTGCTGAGGATATATCAGGTTCTGGTCAGACTGTATATATTTGGAATATCGTGAGCAGCCTTGGGCCCTGTATCTAAGGAAGGATGTACTGGTCTTGGAGAGGATCCAGATGAGGTTTACGAGAATGATCCCGGGGATGAAGGGCTTGTCATTTGAGGAGTGGTTGAGGACTCTTGGTTTGTATTCGATGGAATTTAAAAGGATGAAGGGGGGATTTAGAACTGAGATGAGAAGGGATGTCTGTGGAACTTATTGTTGCAGAAGGCTGTGGAGGCCAAGTCATCGAGTGTATTTAAGACTTATATAGGTTCTTGATTAGTAAGGGGATCAAGGCAGGAGAATGGGTTTGTAAAACTTATCAGCTGTGATCAAATGGGGGAGCAGACTCAATGGCTCAACGGCTGAATTACTTAATTATGCTCCTATATTTTATAGTCTAAACACCACCTTTTTCTCCTGTAAGAGCTCCTTATAACCTTAACCACTCTCTGGCAGTTAAGGTTGGTCAGTAAATGCTGGCCTGGCCAGAGCAACCACATCCCATAAATGAAAATAAACCTTTTTTTCGACAATATGTTTACTTTCAGGTTGCTTGTTAATCAGGTAATTACATGCGTTTACTTGTCTAATTGTATAAATGTTAATTTCTCCCCATCTCCTGGTCTCTGAGTTTTCTCTTTGAATCCCTTTCCTGAAAATAGCATCTATTGTGACACATTGAGTATGGAAGTTGCGCTATCCCTTTGATTGGTTTAATGGGCTGAAGAGCCTGTACTGTGCTGTACTGTTCTATGTTCTAAGTGCACATTCCATTTTCATGCATAGGCCTGAACACCAGGGAACTATATGACCATGCATCAGCATAACTGACCACCCTTTGCTGGTCAATTCACTCTCCCCATGCAACTCAGAATGAGGCATAGCATTCAAGCAAAGGACTTCTCACATTTACCCCTTTGTTTCTCTCTACACCCGTCTGTTCCCCCCCCCCGCCCAATTAATCCATAGAATACTTCAG
>NC_057741.1:31253700-31258788 GCF_004010195.1 Chiloscyllium plagiosum | reverse complement strand
ACCGTTCACACAGGCTGAGAAACAAACCTTTCAGATTTAATTCTAACTACTGTCCGCTATCTAAGGGTGTGAGGGAAAACAGATGGGGTGACTCTATATGATCTGTTTCATCATGTAGCTAACATATGGGTATGGTACTCAACAACTGTTTTGAGAACACATGCAGTGTGCCTGGTCTATTGCTACCAGTACTTCACATACCATAAATAAGCACCATCTGTTTTCATGAAAGCAGGCTCTATGTATAGCTTACTGTACTTAATTGATCCCATGTGTACAGTAGTGGACTGACAGTTACCTTAACATAGCTCTCCAATAGCTGTCCAGCTTTACTTTCTCTTAACTGTTAAGATTCAGCAATAACCCTACATATGTCCCATCCCGACCAAATATCGAAACGGATATAATAGTCGAAGAGTGTGGTGCTGGAAAAGCATACCAGTCAGGTAGCATCCGAGGGGCAGGAGAATCGATGTCTCGGGAATTCCTGATGAAGGGCTTATGCCCGAAACGTTGATAATTCCTGATGAAAAGTTTATGCCTGAAACTCAATTCTCCCATTCCTGTGAAGGGCTTATGCCCAAAATGTCGATTCTCCTGCTCCTTGGATGCTGCCTTACCTGCTGTGCTTTTCCTGCACCATACTCTTCAACTCTGATCTCCAGCATCTGCAGTCCTCACTCTCTCCATAATATGTAGAGTATTACGTTAACTATTTCTAGAAATAGTCTGTCTCTCTACATCATTTTCATACTTTCACTTCCTTCTCTACAGGAGATCAAGCGTACCACAATATCAAGGCTAGAAGATCTGGTTCATGACCCCACCAGAACTTGTTGGCCACAAAGAGAGAATTTGAGGTGTGTTCAATGTGCTGATGACAACCAGGAATCTTACCAACCGCCTAACCCAGTTTTTCACAAAGGGAGAAAAAAAAGTGATGAGAAATGCAAAATAAAAACTATCTTCCCATGTGAGGTAGTGTGACAGTTGACTCGCCATACATAGACATTCCTTCCATGATCATTGGCTCAGCTGGAGCTCTGAAGAGACATTCAACTTGGAACATTAATTCTGTTTCTCTCTCTGGGAACACTGATTGTGTTTCTCTGTCCATGAAACTGCTAGACTTGCTCCATTTTATCTAGCACATACTGTATTTTATCTATGTTGTACTTATGACATAGAATCCTCATGGTTATGATAGTGGACTAACAACCCCAAATTTGAGTTCAAGACCCATCTTGGCATGTTGTGAAATTGAACTCAGTGACCCTGGTCACTTAAGTCTGGTAGATGTTTCCTAATCAACCTGTTCAGAAATGTTATAACACATCTCTGGAGCAGGTGGGATGTGAACCTACACCTTCATGGCTCAGAAGTAGGGACATGACCACTGCGCCTCAACTTAATTCTAGTACCAGGAAAACAACAATGAAGAGTAGTTGTTTCATCATTAAAAACTGAAAATGTGTTGCTGGAAAAGCGCAGCAGGTCAGGCAGCATCCAAGGAGCAGGAGAATCAACGTTTCGGGCATGAGCCCTTCTACCTGGGATGTGCAGTGAGAGGGGGACTCACTGAAATCCTTGTAGAGAGAGGAAGAGAGCTTCTTCAAGGAAGGCATCCTTGTAAGAGGATTCGCAGTAGGTTAAAATCTTCTAGGAGAAAGTGAGGACTGCAGATGCTCTTCCTCCCTCTACACTCAGCATCTGCAGTCCTCACTTTCTCCTAGAAGATTTTAACCTACTGCGAATCCTCTTACAAGGATGCCTTCCTTGAAGAAGCTCTCTTCCTCCCTCTACAAGAAGGGCTCTTGCCCGAAACGTCGATTCTCCTGCTCCTTGGATGCTGCCTGACCTGCTGCACTTTTCCAGCAACACATTTTCAGCTCCTCATCATTAAAAACTCCAATTCCCAACAGCTACTACTACAATTGCTACCACTTTGCCCATTTTTGACTCCAGTTCCACACAATATGGCCCTTGGAATAATTAGAGTTGATGAAAAAAAAAAACCCTTGTCTTTGCAACCAACATGCTAAGAACATTTTAAAAGTAGTCTTACTGTGGCACTCTCATGTTAATTTCAGTGCTTCTTGACTCCTGTATACTACCCAGGCTCCTGCACATTCTAACTCCATCAGAATCCTGATATTTGCCTCTGAGTCCATAATAACCTGTAATGTTTCTACATGGCTTGGGCTTTAACAGAGTTAAGGCATGAAACTTAAATCAGTCACAGGGTGTGCATTGAGCGCCCTGTGGAAAAGTTGGGAAAATTCCAGAAGAGAGGGGAAATAGAGCTGAGGATGAAAGGATGTGTGGGAAAGTTCCATAGCCACCACCTTCAGACTCCACAACCACCACTGAACTCCACCAGTTAACTCTGCTTTCTCTCTATAGGTGCTGTCAGGCCTGCTGAATTTCTCTAGCATTCCTTTTATATTTTCTATACCTACAGATTCATGACAGTCTAACGATCATGTACCAGGACCCCAAGTCTCTTTGGATTCCTAGTGCTTATAGTTTTTCACCATTAAAAAAAAATTTGTACAAGTAGGTCAAAACATTATGGTGAAAGGTCATTAGCCTGAAACGTGAACTCTTGCTCCCTTCTCCACAGACATTGTCCATTATCTGTACTCTCTGTTCTTGCCACTCAGACAATTTCCTAACCAGCTCAATCATTAGCATCCAGTTCCACAACTGGGGCTCTTGTGGAGCAGAGCTTCTGGCCCTGCTCGCTGGAGGTCCAGGTTCAAGTCCTCTCCACCTCAGAAATTGTCCGCACACAGGTTGATTAAAGATATTTCAAATGCAGTCCTTCGTTAGTTTGCTGTGCGGCGGGTGGTGTTTGAGGAAGGAGGTGGATGGGATGCTGGGGTGTTCATAACCTTCTTCTCTGAAGAGGGCGGCACACTGGCAGCTGATCCTTCACCAGTTTCCCATGGGTCAGTGGAGGTTCTGTATTTTTTCAGGGAGGCTTTGAGGACATTTCCTTTCCCATCCTTTACACCAGGTCTAATGGAAGGAATACTTCCTTCATCATAGCCTTTCTAGAGTCAGTGATACCTCACTCTCTCAGACCCTGGTCCTTTCTTTCACTGTGTGATTCTCTCTGTCACCTACCCCGAGGCTGATTTCACCAGTCAGAAACCGAGTTTGCTTGTCTACCTACTTGCACTACCCTCTTCCGGACCTCGATGCCAGCACGAAAATAAAGCATTTTGAAAGAGAAGGGCACTGTTCGGAAATCAGTGAAGACTATTTAAAATATGTAAAGGAGAACTCCAGCCCTTGGGCTGTTGTGCACCTTAACAGCAAGGTCCAAACACAGAGCAGGGGAGCGAGCGCTGTTCCAGGGTTTAACCCGGTACAGGGAGCCCCTGCATCACCTAAAACCAGCTTCCCATTGACTCTCGCTCTCGGTTCACTCTAAACCAGTCACAATTTACAATGTGACTACTCCAGCTCTCGAAGTGCGTTCGAAAAGTTTCATCTCTCCCCAACAGCTCGCAGCCTCTCGCCGACCATCTCTTCTTCACTGACAGGATTTCACCCCTTGCCTTGTCGACTTCTTTCTCACTCTTCCTTCTCTCTTTTTCTCATCTTTATTTTCTCTGTCAATAACATTCTGTTTCTCCTAAATGTCTCTTCCTCCTCAATTTCTCCTTTTCAATTTATCTCGCTCCCTCTCAACTTCTCGATCTGGTCATAATATCCCAGTCTTAAATTTCTCTTTCTCAAATTCCTCGCCCCATCACGTTATCTCTTTCTACGCCCGCGCGTTCCCTCATCCCCTGAATGTTGCCTTTTTTTAACTTGTAAACTCTCTCTCTCTCTCCATTCCCACCCCACAGGATTAAGGTGGAGGCTGGCACCGACTGTGGGGGTCCGGGGGAGGAGGTGGCGACGGGGGAGGGGGGGAGAGAGAGAGAGAGGGTGGAGAAGCCTGATTCAGGGGTCTGTCTCTCTCTCACAAATCCTCCCGTTTCCCGTACAAGAAGCCAACCAGAAGAGAGTCGACCTCTCCCACTCTGTTGCAGAAACTCCCCACGCACTTGACAGCAGGAAAGTAACTCCTCCCACAGCCCAGAGTGAGAGGAGATAGAGATAGAGAGAGAAGGGAATAGTGGGAGGGAGGCAGAGACAGGACAGCAGCCCCACTGCTGAATTTCTGACAACACACAGACGGCCCGAGGAACTGGACCTCCGAGTGGTTCCTGGTTCCTGCACAGACTGGGACGCGATCCAAACTCCTTTCCCCGGGAGGAGGAAGGGGGCAGCCTGGGGATATTTGGAAGGCGGTGGGACAAGTGGAAATCAGCCTTTCGCAGCACCGAGTGCACGCCGGCACCGGGGATCAGGAAGGCGCTGCTGCCGGTGAAGGAGAGGAGACAGACACCATGAGGGGTTTGGTATTGCAGCTGCTGGCCGTCTCCACATTGTGTGTGTCTCTCACAGAGGAACAGAGCAACAGACACAGGTAAGTGACAGAGAGACAGAGAACTCACTCTCTGTAATACAGCGGGAATCAAATAACAGCAAAAATCCCAGCCAGCTCAATTATCTATCATATGTGTGTTATTTTATTGAAATGATGACTTTCCTTTGTGTATGTTCTATCCAAATTATATGAAATTATACATCGCTTACTGCAATGTAACACCTGCTGGGTTTGACACTGGAATGTTTGCAACAGTGTTCCCATGGCGTTTACTTTTATTTCAAAGCGTTTTTTACATTTTTTGGGGTAAAAAAAAACAATCAAAGTGCATCAATTACACTGAGCGCCTGTTCTGGAGAGGAAGCGTGTGCTGAATGTGAGATTGCAGCGATTATAAGGTGTCAGACACACAGGCACCCACTTCCCTCATGTTGGGACCTGTACCGTGTGAGTCTGCGGCATCCTAGGGCTGCTCACTCCGGGTCCCGCTCTCCTGGTGGGCCCGCTGACTGCAGCAAAGGTCAAAAAGACACTCACTCAAACCAGAACCACCCTCCAGCCCAACCCCACCTCACCCTCAACCCCCGCACCCACAAACCCCAGCCCTCACCCTCAACCTCCCAACTCTCAGACCACAACTA